>NC_136518.1:871689-891689 GCF_053919585.1 Euprymna scolopes | reverse complement strand
GTTGTATTTATTGTATTTATCTTATTTTGTTGTATTTATTTTATTTTTTGTATTTATTTTATTTTTTGTATTTATTTTATTTTTCGTATTTATTGTATTTATTTTATTTTGTTGTATTTATTTTATTTTTTTTGTATTTATTTTATTTTTTTTGTATTTATTTTATTTTTGTATTTATTTTATTTTTTGTATTTATTTTATTTTTTTATTTATTTTATTTTATTGTATTTATTTTATTTTTGTATTTATTTTATTTTGTTGTATTTATTTTATTTTTGTATTTATTTTATTTTTTTTGTATTTATTTTATTTTTTTTGTATTTATTTTATTTTTGTATTTATTTTATTTATTGTATTTATTTTATTTTTGTATTTGTTTTATTTTTTTGTATTTATTTTATTTTTGTATTTATTTTATTTTGTTGTATTTATTTTATTTTTTGTATTTATTTTATTTATTTTATTTTTTTGTATTTATTTTATTTTTTGTATTTATTTTATTTTTTTTGTATTTATTTTATTTTTTGTATTTATTGTATTTATTTTTTGTATTTATTTTATTTTTTGTATTTATTGTATTTATCTTATTTTTTGTATTTATTGTATTTTATTGTATTCATTTTAGGAGGAGTTGCGGACACACCTACCTACTTAGTCAATGACATACCGGTCTTGATCGGAACCAACAACTATGCGGAAAGCAATATCAGCAGAGTAATCGCCGAACTTATATCCCCCAAAAAACAGTCAGGAAACGGCTAAGAAGCGCATCAGCGCCACCTGTGGCTATCACTAGTCTGTCGGTCGCGATCGTTGTCATTTGGAACCTGTTTAGGATTTAGAAATAGCCACGCGCGGAACTCACCAACATTTACCGGACAACATTCGTCCCTTATCACGAGTAGATAGTTAGAAAAAAAAAAAAGATACGCATAGCTTAAATTCCTTTGTTTATACAAATATTATTGACTACATATGTGCACACACGTTTTAGCTGTGATCTAGTTGGAAACTTAGCTTCATTGGTCCATCGGATCGAATTTCAGAAGAACACCCGATGAAGCTGTATTTTGGACGCAGCCGAAAGATGTATGCATATATAGTCATCAACATCTTCATAAAAAATAGAGTTTATACTATAATACAGCTCTACCTTTTATTGAGTACTATTTTATAAAAGACTGGACTTTTATTTGATTATCTATAAAAACAACACATACACACATATATTTAAACACACACACACACACGCACACATATATATAGAGAATTTTTTCAATAAAAATGGTATAATTAAGCAGAGAAATGATTTTATTTTTAACAATATTTGCTTAAATGAAAAACTATGAATACACACGCACATACACACACGAACATATATGTGTTTTGTTAAAATATATTTTTTTCCAATTATTCTTTGCGTATACCAATCCTTTTGTCTAGAAACTCAATGTGTGTTAAATATAACAGAGCATATATAAATTTTCTTTTTGCAGTATTATATTGTCATTATATTTGACTATATACATGTGTATACTGTAGTATATTTTGTTACTAATTTTTAATGCCGTATCCCTGGGTTTATATATATATATATATATATATATATATATATATATATATATATATATAAAGGGGATTAGAACAGTAGTCTAAAGAGCAGAGTGTATTTTAATGTGATAGTAAAATTACTAATTTAATTAAAATACAAGAAAAGAACAGTGCTCGTTGTAATGCAAATATATAATAAGCTCGATAGGCAAATATCCTAGAGCTACTTTAATATTTAGTAATGTGATTGACAATTTAAAATTCAAATTAGAATTAAAAATTAAAAATCTGTTTCATAAGAAGGAACAACAACAAAGGCAATAATTTGTACGATCGTTTCGGAAAACAATGTTTTTATTGTGATAGACATTAAGCCACGAACAATAATTTTGACTACTTTTAAACAAAGTCTCCTCCTCAGCAAAAATATTGGGTGTTTTTTTTAATATATGTAAAAGACACCATAGATAAACCTAGCATTTTTAAGTAAGTCAGATATATATATATATATATATATATATATATATATATATATATTATATATCTGTGGAAATATACCTTATTTCCTTATAATATATAATATATACCAATCCTTATGTAAGAGGCTCAATGTAATTACAGAGCAATATAATGAATGATTGACAAAAGTCTATATTTCAAAGTTCAAGATGTTGACCATCTTACAACTTATTCCTCTAGTTCAATTGACATTTACAATTCTTGACAGTATCTGTTTCGTAGCACAAAATCAATCACTTAATTATTATATCAATCAGTGAATCTACTTTGCCCTAAACTCATCATATATATGTAAAAAAATGAGTCGAAATTGAAAAAAATCGTTATCAATTTTCTTACAATCATCTTAGTTTCTTTTTAATTTTTGATTTTTAATTTTTAATTTTTGATTGATAATTTTGATTTTTAATTTTTAATTTTGATTTTTAATTTTTAAATTTTAATTTTTTATTTTTTATTTTTTATTTTTAATTTTTTAATTTTGATTTTCAATTTTTAATTTTTAATTTTTGATTGATAATTTTGATTTTTAATTTTTAATTTTAATTTTTAATTTTTAAATTTTAATTTTTAATTTTTAATTTTTAATTTTTTAATTTTGATTTTTAATTTTTAATTTTTGATTTTTAATTTTTAATTTTTAATTTTTAATTTTTGATTTTTAATTTTTAATTTTTAATTTTTGATTTTTAATTTTTGATTTTTAATATTTAATTTTTAATTTTTAATGTTTAATTTTTAATTTTTAATCAGTTCATATGCGTGCCACGTTGGTACAGTCGTAACGTCACGAGTTTTGAATGCTAGTTTTGCTTTCGGTTTCGATTCTAGCTGATAGCACCCAAATACCTTTTTTTTTTACTTTTGAAATCATGACTCTATGTATCCGAAATCTAGGCAAATTAAAATATCATATTTAAGCGTATTTTACGACCAGGCAAAGCCCCCCGCCCTGCTAGTAAATTAATAATATTCTGTCATATGCAGAACGTTTGATGTCGCGGAAATGCTTAAAACAGATATTATACTTTGAATTATGGGCAGAAAATATTTTTTGAAATATATTTAAAACAAATTTGGCACAACGCATCAAAAGTGTGTGATTAAAAAAAGGGGTCGTTGGTCATTTTTTATTTAAAGTGATAAAACTATCTTTCTTACTCTTAACTGGAATCATCTCAGTCACCACAATACCACATTTACATTAAGGGGATTTTTTTATTCAGATATCCCAATATTTGATTGAAATTTTATTTTTCATAAATTTATTTATTTACAGCAGCAATTAATTCGATTAAAATTGGCAGTCGAAGAATGAAAGACAAAAAATTGGTTAATAAGACCCTCCCAACCCTTTCTAAATAATAGAC
This sequence comes from Euprymna scolopes, assembly GCF_053919585.1. Taxonomy (NCBI): domain Eukaryota; kingdom Metazoa; phylum Mollusca; class Cephalopoda; order Sepiida; family Sepiolidae; genus Euprymna; species Euprymna scolopes. The sequence continues at coordinate 888,249 of NC_136518.1, read as the reverse complement.
CATCCATTGTTTTTCGGTCTGTTTAGAACGGAAACAAACAGGACAATCTATGTCTGGGAATAAGATCTAAGTGGCAGAAAAAAATGTAGGAGAATGTGCGGTATCGACCCGAGATAAATAGAAATTGTTTATATATAGTTATATAACATTTTGAAATACAGTATATATGCCTCCGTTTAGTCTCAAGGATACCCACTTTAAGAGTAGCTGAATGAGGTAAGTGTTGCGCAATCTCCAACCACACCTCTCATGAATCGGCACTGTTTGAGTCCAGTGGCAAGGTGAAGTGCAAAGCGACCGAGGAAAAATACCGAGTTAAGCGGGGAGCACATACAGCACCTGGAATTCCCAAATGATCATCCATTTTAGTACTGACCAGGCTCAACGTTGCTTAACCAACCGTTTATATAATAAACTGAAAACACAAACAGCGTTAGGTGTTTTTAATTTACGTATTTATTTTATAAACAGATTCGAATAGACTGTGATATACACAATTGTTAAGATTTTTGTTCTGTAGAAGCGCTGGTTGAGTTTGAATAAAATAAAATACGTGTTATATACGTTTGAAGCCAAAACAACGCATTATTTATTACAAAATAAACAGACATTTATTTTGGTTGAAATTTATATTGCGTTGTTTTGGCTTCAAACATATATAATACGTATTTTATTTTATACACAATTGTAATTTTTTCATGATAATATTTTCTAACGCAATATTTTTCATCGATAGTAAAACGCCTGATGTCGATGTGCAGCAAATAACGTAAAAAAGGCCGATAGCCATTAGTCGCGTGCTCTCGTGTAATGAATGAATGCGTGAATGTAGGATTGACGTGAAATTCTTAAAGATAAACTAAAATGACCGAATGTCTTAAATAAATAAAAAGTAAATGACTTAGAATGACTTTAATGAACTTAAGGATGAATTGAATGACCTTAAGAATGACTTGAATGCTTAAAAAATAACTGGAATTCTTCAAAAACAACTTGAATGATCTGGAGAATGACTTGAATGGCTTTGTGACTGATTGGTTGTGAAGTGGGTGATCATTCTACATTAAATTAATACAGAAAAATGACCCCCACTTTATATCACAATAAGTACAGCGTGTAGTAAGAACAGATACAACAATTTGATCTTGGCCAAAAGGCCAAGAAAAGGGGGGTATTTATTTGCTTCCGCCACTGAGCAAATTAGGCACAAGGCCGATTTTTAATGTGAGGAGTGAAGGGGAAATGAGGACCAACTCCCCGGGGAGTAGGGGAGCTGGATAGTGACAATTGGCATGAAAGGTTGCCCCTACATTGACCAAAGTCTTATATGTGGGGTTGGTATTTATTTGCTCCCCCATCGAGCAAATTAGGCACAAGGCCGATTTTTATTGTGAGGAGTGGAGGGGAAATGGGGACCAACTACCCGGGGAGTAGGGGAGCTGGATAGTGACAATTGGTATGAAGAGTTGCCCCTACATTGACCAAGGTCTTATATGTGGGGTTGCCCCCACATATGGCCTTTGCTTGCAGTATATTCCGGAACAGATGGTATTTATTTGCTCCCCCACCGAGCAAATTAGGCACAAGGCCGATTTTTAATGTGAGGAGTGAAGGGGAAATGGGGACCAGCTCCCCGGGGAGTAGGGGAGCTGGATGGTGACAATTGGTATGAAGAGTTGCCCCTACATTGACCAAGGTCTTATATGTGGGGTTGCCCCCACATATGGCCTTTGCTTGCAGTATCTGCCGGAACAGATGGTATTTATTTGCTCCCCCACCGAGCAAATTAGGCACAAGGCCGATTTTTAATGTGAGGAGTGAAGGGAGGGGGAAGGGGAAAAGGGGACCAGCTCCCGAGAGGTGGGAAATGGGAGCTGGTTAAAGGTCAGGCATGTGGGGTTGCCCCCACATCTGGTCTTTGCTAGTCATAGCTTGCAGTATCTGCCGGAACAGATGGTATTTATTTGCTCCCCCACCGAGCAAATTAGGCACAAGGCCAATTTTTAATGTGAGGAGTGAAGGGAGGGGGAAGGGAAAAAGGGGACCAGCTCCCGAGAGGTGGGAAATGGGAGCTGGTTAAAGGTCAGGCATGTGGGGTTGCCCCCACATCTGGTCTTTGCTAGTCATAGCTAGCCATAGCTAGTCATAGCTTGCAGTATCTGCCGGAACAGATACTACACTTTGATCTTGAGGCAAAGAAAAGCTTAAAAAATTAAGAACAGCATCTATTAACAACAGATCTTTGATATTAACCAAAAGGGCCAAGTACAAAAGTGTTACGGACAGTCCGACAGACCGACCGACCGACCGATCAACCGACGGAGTGACTTATAGAGTCGCTTGCACGCGACTAAAAAGAAGATGTTGCATCAATACACCATCTGAATGTTTGTCCAAGGTGACGTTAAACCTAGACATGGTAGGCATCTGCAGGTCATCCTCTGGTAAGCTGTTCCCGGAAGCAGTAGCATGGACAGCGAATGCTGCTTTTCTTCTGTTGAGGCGAAAATAAATAATTCCCTTATAAAAAATATTCTTTTATATCTATAAGACGGAAAAGCTATTTTAAGTTCGGATCTTTTCGATTTTCGATACTTATCGGATTAATTTCTGCACAAAATATATCTAAGAACACTGCCACAAAAAGGGAGAATCGATTTTGCTTCTTTGCCACGATCTTCCTTCCATAATGTTACATCCTCGCACGTAATCCAAAAACTTCTATTGAAGAAACTTTAATTTTTTGTCATTACTCCGAGTGGGTGGAGGAACAGGATTTTTCCCGCATTAAAAACTGACCTTGTGCCTAATTCTTCCTTCGTAGGAAGGCAATTCAATAAATTTATCAATCAATTTTTTTTTTTGGCAAACTAGCTGCAGCTCGGCGCTGGCTAGTCGTACAATCCGCTTAAACATGTTTTAATTTATGCTGCTTGCGTATGTATTATTATGAAAGCAATCTTCTATGGATTATTATAGATTACGAGGAATAATTTCCACGGCGGACTAAATCGCAATAAATAAATAAATAAATAAAAATTTGAAAAATAAAATAATAATAATAATAATGTTCGTCAAATTCCGTCAGCTTATATTTGGGCCTGACGATGAATGACCTGGAAAAGTCACTTCTGATTAATGTTTAGTTGTAAAATATCAAACGAAAAAATGATTGTGGCTATTTTCAATGGTACATCTTCTTTTATCGTAATTTGAACTCATTAACAAGAAAAAATTAAATAAAGTGGGGTAGTACACCAGGGATTGAACAGGGGATCATTTGATCTGTAGTTGAATGCTCTACCACTAAGCTATGTGTCCAGGTTATATTAGACCTGTATTTTTTTAAGAAGAAATGATTTGCTGAAATTTTATTATTTTCCTTCGCCGGTGTAACGTAAAATATTCCCTTATAAAAATATTCTTTTATATCTATAAGACGGAAAAGCTATTTTAAGTTCGGATTTTTTCGATTTTCGATACTTATCGGATGAATTTCTGTACAAAATATATCTAAGAACACTGCCAGATATATAAATTAGCTTTGTGTGAAATTTGCAAAAGATGGGCTCAGCCGTTTTGGAGCGTATGAGGAAGGAACTCTCTCTCACACACACACACACACACACAAAGTGACTTTTACATAAGAGTTTAGATAGGTGTATACATAATAGATAGATAGATAGATAGATAGATGGATAGATAGATAGAAAACAGCTAAGTATAGTAAGCCATGCTAAAGGACGGTTAGGAGATTGCATCTATATTCCGCCCGAATGTTTGTAAAAGGCGACTTTAAACCTGGATGTGGTAGGGATCATCCCAACTTCAATTGACAGGCTGTTACGCGAAGAAGCAACGCGGACAAAAATACTGTCTTTTTGTAACACAAATAAAAGCTGTAACCGAATAATAGGTTGTGAACCCGGGGAGAATTACTTGGTTTGTAGTATGGATGTTTCTTGAAACTGTTGTTGCGTCATGGAAACGGCAACCAGCTGCCCGGGGAAATAAACACGATGTGTACATAGAGGATGGACGTTCGTTACATCAAAGATGGGTTACTAGGATGATTAGGATCCATTTGACGTTGGCTACATCTTCTGTTATTAGGAGCAGGATTTTATCGGCGTTGTTGATAACAGGAAACGTTGGGCTGGAATTGAACGCTTGTACAAAATAAGCAATGAGACATCTTTCTTTATATATAAAAATAAAATAATTTTATTTTTAACAATAAAAAGGAGCACTTGGATTGTAGACCCACGTCCGTCGTCGGCCGGCACAAAACTGCTATGCGCGTCCCTGACACGCGACCCGTCTTGTTCGGAGTTCAAGTTTCAACTGTTTTTACAATTCTTCTCTTTTTAAAAGAGAGAGAAAGAGAGTTATAAGAAAGAGAGAAGAGCTAAATAAAGGGAAAGAGAGAGAGAGAGAGAGGGAGGGGAGAGAAAGAGATAGATAGATTGATAGAGAAGGAGATAGAGAGAGAGAGAGAGAGAGAGAGAGAGAGAGAGCGAGAAAGAGAGGGAAACATGCATACATTTAAAACAACAAAGACACTGAAATATAATTTTATTTTTCAAATCGTGGAGTAAGCCAAGCAATTTTTGACCTTTCATTGTGCACTTGATTACATTAACAATCTTTGATCGCACCCGTCGCCTGTCAATCTGTTGAGTTTGCAGGTCTGACATTTTTAATATCTGCGCCAGCCTGTCGATGCGTACCTCCCCATAAGTACATTACAAGTCTGGCACAGTGTTCACTTTGCGAGAAGCCCCAACTCCCCCAAAAGGGAGTTTCTTCTTTGTGACACATTTTTCCTGTGACCTCGAAGACTGCGATTAGGTGTTGGGGTAAAAAATACTCCTCTGGAGGTAGATTTATATTCCTGTTGATGATATTCTATACCAAAACCAGAATCCCTCGTATTCTTCAATGCTCAAGTCGTAACAAATTTAGTATAAGAAGTCGTTCGTCACAGATCAGCACGGAGAATTCTGTCTCCATCCTGATTGCCAACCGTTAAACTCATTCTGGGTCTACGTCATGTTTTGAAGACAGGGATTTGTTGCTTAGATAGCATATTTTAGAATTGATCGTATCATAATTACTAGGGCTAGGACAACAGCATATTCTTTTTATTGGTTTTACTCTCAAGTATGTATTCGTTGATATCTTATATGCTTTAATATAGAGTGATGTGGTTCTCGGTTGATTAACTGTGTCTGTGTGGGATATATAGTCGAGAGACAAAACAATGAAAAGAATATGCTGGTGTTATAGCCCTAATAGTTACATATAGGGAATCCACTGGTAGATTTTTATCATTGTTGATCGATTCAGAACTATCTATCTCCGCGGATTAAATAAATGGCTTAATATGAAAGGCTAAACGTTTAAGCTCATTAAAAAACGGCCAAAAGTTACAGCCCGCTGACTTAGAATGGGTGTTTATGCAAAATTGACGGTTGAATATGTTTAGATTTATGTTAAATTTTGCATTGAATACTAATCTTTATTATCCCTATTAATCCTTAATTGTGCATCGAATGGATACCATAATACTTTGTTCGCTGCGTCTTATTATAAAAAATCCATAAAAAATTCCAGCCAGATCGACCAAATAGTTTCTGGGAAAACTTCTAGAGTAAATGCCGTACTGTGGTGACTAATCCTTATTAATCATAATTAATCTCTAACTTTCCAAAACAGATACCATAATACTTAGTTCCCAACACCTTGTCAGAAGAAATATTCATACAAAATTTCAACCGGATCGGCACAATGGTTTCCGAGAAAAAATAGAATGGACAGCCATAAAGAAAGCCTTAATCCTAACCCTAACCCTAACCCTAACTCTATCCTTACCCTAACCTCAACCCTAACCCTAACCCTAACCTCCTAACCCTAACCCCTTAACCCTAACCCCCAACCCTAACCCCTAACCCCCTAACCCTAACCCTAACCCCTAACCCCCTAACCCTAACCCCTTAACCCTAACCCCCAACCCTAACCCCTAACCCCCTAATCCTAACCCTAACCCTTTATATACGAGGAAAAATATACAGAAATATTCAATATTTTTAAAAGTAAATGTATTTTCTCATAGAACAACCGGGACGAAAATGGCTGAAAACCGTATTTATTTTTTATTTATTTATTTATTTGGTAAGTAAGATAAAAAGTTGTCGAGAAAGAATAAACACGAATAATTTGTATTTCTCTTTTGTATTTTCGGGTGCACCAAGATGTTGTGAAGAAAAGAGACACATTAAAATATTCTTACTTTCCACGAGTTCGCAATTCAAACTTTTATTTCAACGCACTTATTTGGTTTTCGCGAGTCCTGTTTTTCATCCTTTCATCAGAGTTTTCTGAACACTTGCTTGGTTAATTTAGCTTTTTGTCGTGAGTTCTTTTGAATGCTGGAGGTATTTGGAATTCGAGTCACCTCTGCGTGTTCGAAATCCGACGTCCTCACTGTTATAGCCCTATTAAACGTTTACAAAGAAAACAGAACGCCAAAATAAAGTAACAACATGCATTACAAGCAGGCAATAGGTGGGTTGTTCGTCGTAGTCGGCGAACGACCTAGGTTGGTCCACCGGATATCGACTGGTTATTTATTTGTTCCCCATGAAACAAAATGTATCATAAGGTCGGTTTAATGTGGCAGATAACCAGCTCCTCTTAAAAAGGGCATTCTGCAAAAATAAAATTGCCTTAGTATAGAAGGGTTTCCCCCTCCATTGACTGCGGACAATTAATTTGAGTGCAACATCTGAGCAGACACCACATTTTAATGATCAGCCGTTACAAGTACCGGATATCGACTGACACTTTACGGCTTGGTCTTACGGTATTTATTGAGATTGGAATAGCCTATTAGTAGGTAACATAGGTTAATTTCGCCACAACATATACATATCAAGATGATTTGGACTACTGTTCTTATCTTGGCTTTTATATTTAAAACATTTCGACCAATGTAATATCTGACCTTCTTTGGGCACATCTTCCCTTATTTGGGAACTTTCCACCATAGTTTTAATATCTGTATTATATTTCTCGTATCGTTCATGAAATTTGAGGACTAAAGGACAAAATAGAGAGACTACGTTACAGCCACTACCATTACCGAGAGAAAAGTAAAACTTCGCTGCTACCAAAGAAAGAAAGAGAAAGGCAGAGACAACTCTACAGTCAGTACTATTGCCGAAAGACCACATATAATACATAACTACTGAGGAAAGAGAAGAAATGAGGGGGACAACTCTATAGTCACTACTATTGCCCAAAGAAAAGCTAATGTTTACCACTAATAATAAAATAAAAGAAAGAGAGGCGATCCTACAGTATTATTTCCGAAAGAAGACCAATAGTCTGCAGCTATTAAGAAAATAGAGTAAAAAGGAGACAACTATACTGTCATTACTATTGCTAAAGGATCCATTTCTATTTCTTCTTGCAGTGAGTAGATTTTAAACAGCTCTTAGATTCTGCGTTACCCTTAATAAGTTAAAGTAACAATAATAAGAATATTTGCAAATAGAAATAAGTAAAACAAATAAATGATATTCAAGTTATATAATATTGTGCTTGTTCCTTCCTTAATTAATCCGTACGTTACGCTTTGAAATAGGCAAATACAATTTTTGAAAGCCAAACTGCCGCAAAATAAGGCCAACTTCGCAAAAGTTGGCCTTATAAAGGCCAGTCTGACAACTATGAACAAGAATTTTGAGAGTGAACTTCCTTTAAAGTAGCCTCGTTTTCGAATATCAATATAGTAATAAGATATGGCTATTGTTGTAATGGTTATTGATAAAACTCGTAATAATTTTGACGTGCAATGGTTCTTCAGCGAAGAGAGAATTCAGCGTAACATTACGTAAAAAGGGAACATTTGGAAGAAAACAAGATAACAAAAGAAAAACATTGTCTGCCAAGAAGTGCTGGACTGAAGGAGTAAATTAAAGTTAATGTTATTTTATTATTTATATTGAACTATGTAACACAATATTATTTTCTGAGTATTTATTAGTATTTATTAATTTATTTCATTTTGGTAAGTTCTATATTTAATATACAATAGACGCTATTTTCATAGGAATGTTAATATACTTATGTTCGCTGCATATTATTGTTTTTTCTGCCGAAAAAGTTTTTTTGACGCTATCCAGAAAAATATTAGCTTTATCAAAACATATTTGTTGATTAAATATACTTCTCATTCCGTGGAATTTCCGCGGGTCGTGCTAGTTAAAACATAACAAAGGGATGTCAATTAAGAAATCAGGTATTGTCATTGAAACGTTTTATGTACTTTTGCGTGTGAGTTATTACCCAAATAATGGGCGTGTGTCCACGTGGTATAATACAGAAGCCGAACAGATTATTTAATGATTGGTAAATAAAGGAAACAAGAAAGACATGAGATGGGGTTAAAGGCGAAATCGAAGTCTATCTCCTCCTCCTTTTCTCGCTCTCTCTTAAGAGACCGACGCTCTCACATGTAGACACTAAACTAAAAGATTGCAGTGATGAGATTGTGAACAGCTGTAATACAGGGTGTTGAATAATTAACGTTACAAAGTTTTTTTTTTCTATATTTATGAAATATAAAGTGGAACGATAAAATTGTCGCTATAGAGAAAACGACATGATTCCATTTCCGTTTAATAAAAAACAATTTTCTTTTTATTTTTTTTAAGACCACTTACTAATTGACCAGTTGTATACAAATCGCAAGAGCGATAAAAGCCTTTTATCATATCTGAAAGTGATACAATGTTCAACGAGCGAGATCGAATATGCACCGCTGTACAATTAGCAAATATTTGCAAATATAAATAATTAAAACAAATAAAAGAAATTCAAGTTATATAATATTGTGCTTGTTCCTTCCTTAGTCCGTACGTTACGCTTTGAAAAAAGGCCAAACCAATATTATCATTGCTCTCTACCGATCCAAGTTATGACAACAGGACCATTGCCATTTCCCTCAAGATGCAAATTCGAACGATTCAATACTTGAGAGCGTTCCTGAGTGATAGAAAACAAAGTTATGGTCTTTGGTGTGGTTTCAAATAAGGGCCACATCATGCCACCTCACATCTTCGACGTTGGTTTGAAAGTCAACACCAAAGTGTACCTGGATGTGTTGAAGAGTGTGAAGATCATCTGGCGCTATCAGATAGCCGATAGCAGACCCTGAGTATAGCAGCAGGACTCGGCGTCGACCCACAAGTTCAAAGACCCCCCCCCGACTTGGCTTCAGAAGGAGTGCTACGACTTTGCACCCTTCTCGCGCTGGCCTCCCTCCTCCTGCGACCCAAACCCGCTGGACAACTTCGTTTGGTTATACGTCGAGAACATCACCAACATGACCTCCCACAACACCAAAGCCAGCTTGATTCATCCACCGAGTATTCGCCGAGCTCCCGAGATACTTGTGGAAAAGGTATGCTCCCAGTTCCGGACTCGTATTGAGGCGGTGATTCAGGCTGAGGGTGGCTACATTGAATAGATGTCAGCTCTACTACATAATCAAGTTACCTGAATTGATATTTTCAATAAAATTTGAAAATAAAGATGTAGTGTTATTTTCTTTAGGGCGACAATTTTATCGTTCTATCCTGAAAATTATACAACACAGATCACCCAAACGTAAATATATACAATAGTATTATTAGATTCAAAATACCCAAGTTTTATTCAATCTAACCGCTCTGCGCATCAATAACCTGTTTCAAACGCTTGGTTAATGCTTTACACGTATCACGAATGATTTTTTTTTGTGTGATTTTTGGCTCATTTCTCGCTTAATTTTCTTCTTCAGAGCTTCCAAATGTGTATCACGAGAAGCTGAGACTTACTCTCCAAGAGAGACCAAATATCTTAATCTTACCAGTTGATTTGAAACGTTTAAGTGCTTTTTACACCAAACTTTGATTCACATTTAAGGGTTTCGCAATGTCTCCTGCAGACTTTCCGGATTTAAATAGTTTTACAATGGCAATTGATTACGCTAAATCGTGTGGATTATTTCAAAAGTAATCTTTAACTTATCCATATACACCTTCATTAAAATTCACTAAATATAGATAATAATAAAAAAGTTGTAACGATAAAATATTGAACACTATGCATGACTGGCTCACTTCCTAACAGATCAAAACAATAATACAAATTAAAAAAAAAACATCCAATGAGAACGAAAAACGAATAAATTGAATTAAATTAAAATATAAAACAAAAGAATTTCAATAAATTATCATTACAACATTTTAAGTTTGCTTTTTTTTTCATGCAAAATAAAGCAGACTAATAATTTTGTTTGGGTCGTTTTTCGCTGCTATACATACAGTATTTCGAAGGATTATGTTTTTTCTATTGATTTTAATAACTGAGCCAACTGGATGGTAATACAGAGATAATAAATATGTATTATCATAAAACCAACTCACTGTTAGTTAAATCAATAATAGAAAATAATATTTTGAAATATTGCATATAAAGTGTCGAAAAAAGATCTAAACACAGTTATTTGTATGCTTAATTTGCATAGCTATTTTTTGAACAGTATATAATAATTTGAATGTCCAATTTTCATATATATATATATATATATATATATATATATATATATATATATATTCAAGCAAACATTGTTAAATGCAGTAGAAATAACATTCTTTGCTTGACTGAATAAATTCTGCATAAATATATCAATTTCATATATATATATATATATATATATATATATATATATATATATATATATATATATATAAAACTACTTTATTTACTCACATAAAAGTACATTCAACAATAAAAAGCACCGTATGGAAACAACGCTAGCAAATAAATACTGGGAACTCAAGGAAAGCGAACATTCGTCGAATGGAAAATAATAAGACAAGCTACCACATGTAGGGACCTAGACGACCCATGTAGATTATGCCTTCATGAAAAATTTGCTATCCTGTACTTTAAAGAACCCCAACATCTATTAAACTATAGAAGAGAAATAGCGAACAATTATGGTCACAGAATAAAATTTACTCTAGGATAGCGATACAAAATTATTTTAAAACTAACCTAACAATAGAAAATAAACAAATAAATAAATTAAATAAACATGATTATACATAAACTATCATATATATATATATATATATATCTTTCTGTGTACATATATATATATATATATATATATATATATATATATATATATATATATATAAACTAACATAAAAAACTAACCTAAATTGAAAGCTAGATATCCAGGCAAAATAGAGCATACACAAAGGAATAGGTCAGCCAGAGGTCAAATAAGCCTTTGTCCGGTAATTGCATGCCCATTGGCTGAAGGGAAGGGCGCGGTGGATACTAGAAAGCTGATTGGCTAACTAAAATCTCAATAGAAGGTGCGTGTATAAAAAGGACAGACAACCACAAAATGAACGCATAAGCCTGAAGAATCCTAGAGTGGATGAAACGCGGAATATTCAGTGTAGCTTAATCGCCATATATATTTTATAACTAACTAAGTATATATATATATATATATATATATATATATATATATATATATATATATATACTAGACTACCCGTGACCCGTTGAGTCAGTATGTTATATTAACTATGGAAGCTATGGAATTAATGTATGAGCGTGACACTTGTGACGTAAAGAAAATAGTTTTTTGTGACATAACAGAAACATTTTTATGACAGTATATTGAAATGAAAAAAGAATATAAATAGATTTCTATGAGTCATTCTGTTTATAATTGCTTATTTTTGAAAAAAAAAACTTACAGCCATTGAATTATAAGTGGTTTGCCATACTTATAGACACTGAACAGATACCATAATGCTTAAAATTAAATTCAACTATCAACTACATCTTTTAACTTAAACGCGAAAAAAAAAAAACAATTTGGACGCTGAAAACGTACACAGTAAAATAAAAAAAAAGTTTTATTGTCAGGTTGATTATTTATTTGCAATGCAAATTAAAAAAAAATACTTTCGTGGTTATTTGTTTATGTTGGTAGTGTAGAAGAAATTGATGAATGTTTTTTTAAGAAAGGTGTATTAAAAATGGCAAATAAATTTAAATAAAAAGGAAGGCGGTGGGTTAATCACCGTTGTAAAATGCTATTATGGTTGTCAATGGGTTAAAGTAGATTTATTTGTAAGAAAATTGAGTTAAAATAACTTAAACGCAATACGGAAATGAACGAGGTAAAAAAAATGCAGAAACGATTGTTTATTTGGATAATTTAAACGCGAAAAAAAAAAAAAAGAAACAATTGGGACGCTGAATACGTACACTGTAAAACAATACATTTTATTGTCGCGTTGGTTATTTAGTATAATATATATCGTATATATGAAATAGGTCGATGATTATACGTATTATTTGTAATCACGTTTTGCGTTTGCTTCCTATCTCTTGAAGTTTTTTATTCAATAAATTTAAGATATTCGCTTTTCTATGAACGTCTGTTTGGGTACTCATGCAGAGAGTGATCCAGACGTAACTCAGCGCACGTCCGGCTTTGCTCGGAACATGACGTCAACAGCCGGAGTAAGCCGAGCGTCACCGAGGAAATCAAGCCGTCTGACGAAACATGAAGTCGAATCAATGACAATGACAATGTAGCGCGATGGTTTTCAACGCGACGCGCATTCGCGCGAGTTGAAAATTCAAAACAGCAGACGAGAATTCGGAAGAGAAAGAAAATAAAAGAAATTAGTAAAAAAAAAAAAAAAAAAAGCACACCATTCCGTACTTTCACGTCAGAAAAAAAAACATGAATTTTACAGCCTTAAGTGAGCAGCTGAAAACACAGGCGACTTTTGTCAAGAAAAAAAATTTCTGGCACGGACGAAAATTGTGCATCACGTGGACACAGGTGCAATCCGGTTATAAGAGGAAAGGTAAGCGATGGCTATGAATGGAGGTGTCAAGCTACCAAATGCCGAACTTTTTTTTTTTTACACAGTGATCACCACTTATCAAGGCCCGGAAGCCACTCAGGGATAAGGGTTATTGCAAGTACATTACGTTAGTGTGGAGATTTGATGAAGTGTTTACTTAAGGGGGCGGTTCATTAGGAATTTGTTAACGTTGGACTTGAAGACATCCAAGTTGTAGTCCGGTGGGAAGCAGGCAGACGGAACAGAGTTCCACAGGCGTGCAGTTCTAAGAAAGAAGCTTTGTTCATGGAATCCGCGTTTTGATTTACGCACAGATATAGAGTGGGGGAAATTTTTCACAGCGGATTCAGCTAGACGGGTGTTTTTCGTGAAAGATTGGCGAGGGGGGACCAGAGATTGGAGTTCAGACGAGCACCTGCCATGGAAATAACGATAAAACAAGGATAGGCTCGCAACGTCTCTTCTGTGGGAGAGAGGTTGCAGGGTAGAGAAAAGGGCATCCCCCACTAAGCCACGAAGTCTATTTTATACTCTGTCAAGGCAGGATAGGCTGTTTTTAGCAGATCCTGCCCAGATATGGCAACAGTATTCCATCCTTGGACGTACTTGGCTTTTATATAGATAGAGAATTGCATCAGTAGTGAGATATCTTCTGGAGCGGTAGAAGGATCCCACTATCTTTCCAGCGACCTTGGCAACAGACTTGATGTACATGTTCCATTTCAGATCAGGAGTAAAGGTCAAACCCAGAAGCTTGTCAAAACACGGGGCCTCACCCAGACGAGAGCCATCCATCACAATTGATGGCAGATGGGGATCAGAGCGTTGATGATGTAAGGATAAGAGTTTGGTTTTAGATGCATTAAAGGTAACCAGCCACATCTTCCCCCACTGAACCACGCGCTCGAGATCAGAGGAGAGAGAACCAGAGAGAACTTTGTAGCCAAGTCTTGGCTGACAATTGCCATCATAATTAAAATAATCTACTTGTGGGAGTTCGAGCGAGCAACACAGAAAGACCTCCAGCGCGCACACACACACCATTAATAAAACAACGGTTTGAGGAAACAACAACAATATCTGTTTTAATATGAAAAAAAAACAAAAAAACTATCCCACCCAGTTTTGTTTCAATTTTTCTAGTTTTCAGGGTTTTCCCTGTAATAATAATTAAAAAAAAAGCACCCCAATAAAACAAAAAAAAAAATAAAACAAAAATAAAAAATTTGTTTTCAATTTTTCTTGAAAAAAAAAACTTTACAAAAAATGTTCCTTGAAATTATTTATTTGAGTTACCTTTGAACCTTTTCTCGAACAAAAACATCTTTAACATTATTTATTTTAAAATATATATAAATCGCAAAAACAAAAAAAAAGTAAAAAATATTGTTATAACATTTTTCTTTAGAGTTAATGAAACTTAAAATTTAAGGTACGTTTTCTTTTCTTGTTATGCTTTCATCGGCGACGCTCGGCTTAATTTCCTCGGCGACTCTAGGCTTACTCCGGCTGTTGACGTCATGTTCTGAGGAAAGCGGGCGTGCGCTAAGTTACGTTTGGATCACTCTCTGCATGAGCACCTCATGTATATATATATATATATATATATATATATATATATATATATATATATATATATATATATATATATATATATATGTATATATATATATTATATATATATATATATATATATATATACATATATATATACATATTATTTTTAAAATATAATTATATTATATTTAAAAAATATTATATAATAAAAATAAAATAATATATATGCCGCTCCCCATGTGGGGGGTACCAAATTGGTTAAATGGAAAATTATTCCCAACTCGCATTTAGGTAAAAATGCACTTTCGTAAATAATTGAATTCATTCAAAAAAGTATCGTAAAAACAAAAACAAACAACATATATATATATATATATATATATATATATATATATATATATATATATATATATATATATCCTAGAGTGGATGAAACGCGGAATATTTAGTGTAGCTTAATCGCCATATATATTTTATAAATTACTAACTAGCTCTACTGACGTATTGAGCACTTTTGAAGTAAATACTTAAAGTTTACGCATAAATCTATACTTTCGTATATTAATTTTATGTGAGTAAATTAAGTAGTTATATATATATATATATATATATATATATATATGTGTGTGTGTGTGTGTGTATGTCTGTATGTATGTGTATATATGTGTATATATGTTTATATATGTCTGTATGTTTATATTTTTATTATTATCTATATTTATGTAATTGTATATACGTGTATAGGGGTAGATGCGTGTGTATATATGTATGTATCTATGTATGTATGTATGTATATGTGCATCTACTTCTTACTGGAGATCTATATCTCCACATATATGTATATAGGTAGGTGTATGCATATATATATATATATATATATATATATATATATATATATATATATATATATATTAGCGTATTTAGGCAGCATTCCTTCATTCAGGCAGACATTATTAAAAACAACAGAGATAACTTGCTTAATGATTATTTTTTCATTTTTTCGATCTTTCGTAAGATTTTTTTAACTTCAAGATAGAAGGTATTTACAAATGTTCCATGGTTCACACGAGCGCTTTCGATTCGTTCTTGAATCATCATCAGGTGGAGATAAAATATTAAAAATAGAAGTGAAATATATAGTTACGAATGATAAAAAGAGTCAATGGAAAGTCGATTAAGATATACATTTACGAGTGATAAAAAACTCGATTAAAAATTAGGATGATAAAAGGCAATGTTAGTAAAACCAGTCGTATACTGGTTATGCTAAACATTTCAGCACATTATTGCTACTTTCAAAATTAATGCTATTTATAGATGAGTGCTGGGTTTTTATATATAGTGCTTCAAGTATTTTTAATTTTTACAATTACTTTCTCGTTGCAAAATCCTTGTGTTGTCCACGAGGACCTTTCTAAGATTAGAGGGGGGACAGCCATGTTGATTTGTTAAATGCTGGTATATTGAGCTAGTACTGTTCAAATGCATCGTTAATCGACGGGACAATGTTGTTTTTGTATGTCCAATATATGCGTTTTTATTTTCGGAGTTACACTCTCCTAAGGGGCATTGAAATTTGTACACAATATTGGTTTGCTCCAACATTTTTGTCGCCAGCGGGGAACCTACTGTTTATGTTTTAATGCTATTTTTATATAATGGCTTGAATTAAAGTTTTAAAATGCAAACATCAAGTATCATGCTTCAATTGTGCTCTAAACAAGCATTAATTTCGAAATAGCCCTTGTCATATCAAAGAACTTACTGTTGATTTTATATGCTTGGCCTTACTACTTATTGTTAGGACGATAATGGCTTGAATTGAAAAAAGCTAAGTATTACTGTGCAATTAGGCTTTAAACAGAAACGTAGTAGGTCCCTGACTAGGGCAGGCAATTAATCGATGTGATTGAAAAATGGTTGATTTTCACCGATTTCGATGACAATAAATTGAAAGTGTAGAACATTCGTTGATCCTCATTCAATTCCGAGCAACGTTGGGTTTCTCTGCTAATATGTATATATATATATATATATATATATA
>NC_136518.1:851689-866689 GCF_053919585.1 Euprymna scolopes | reverse complement strand
AACGCGCAACAGATCATGTGCAAAGACAAAAAATGTGTACGTCTATATACCGACTGGATGATTATCTTGTAGCAACCGACACTTGCTACAAACAGGCAGAAGTACTTCTCACGACTCGAGATTTGAAATCCATTTTCTCCCTGGCTTGTCCAATCACAAACCAGCTGTCTATCACGTGACAGAGTATATAAAAGGCGAAATCTGGAACTCCCAACCTTTTTTTTCTCGCTGCGCTGCTTAGCAGCGCACATCGCCGAGGGGACTTCGGCCCCCAGACTGAACGTAAGTACTACAAGCTAGCTATGGCGCTCTTCAAACTTACAGTTCCACGTGCTGTGCCCAAACGAATATTCTTTGTCATGCTAAAGAACATACAACTCACACTTACCCACGACAACACGCAAACACACTGAAGACTTTGCCTTTTCTTTCTTCTCTAATCAGCTTCCTTTGCCCCAGCGACTACTAGCTATAAACACGTGTGGACTGAGTTGTTCTCTCCTCAACAATATATTAATTCTATCTTAACACAAGAACACTTCAACCTTCTAACACGCTTCTCTCTTCTACTAACGCTGCTAATGGAGATAGCAAATAAAGTGGTTTATTAAATGTTAATATGAAACTATTTTCGCTGTCTTCATTATTAACTAAAATCGAAAGCGACTTTAAACCTGGATCTGATAGACAGAGTCACTATTAGTAGGTTGTTTCACGGAGCAGAAAGACAGGTGAAAACAACTTTGGTACAACGTTTTCTGGGTTCCGTTAGAAGTACAACTTGACGCTAGAGTGAAACACTTTTCAAAATGCCATGATGCATCAATGTTACTGCTTACAATTTTGTTTCAGTATCTTTACTTGACCTCATCTTCTTTTTGCTTTATTTTTTAACAATGTGTCGGTTTTATTTATATATTTGAACGTCCCTGAAGACAATATTTTTGTTACTCGTTGAGAAACGCACGTACAAAAAATTCAAATGTAAGAAATATATTGACTTACCTAAATAAAAAATAAATAAAATTATGAGTGTATATCGATTCTTTACTATTGTCAATAAGATGCAATTAACCACTGTGCGTATATATATATATATATATATATATATATATATATATATGAACAAACGATTAATAAAACATTTTAAAAGACATATTGAAAAACAGTTAAAAACATATTTAATTTTAAAAAAGGAAGCACAAGATAAGTGGATAGTCCTTAATCCGCGGAGTTTCGAAGAAATACTCTCCTTCTCATCAAAGGGCAGGAATTAGCAAAATGCAGGATCGGATTTTGCATATAAAAGTATTTAATGAAACTACAAGTAAGTCACAGATCTTACTTGGTTAAAAAAAGGGTGAGGTAAGGGGAATAGGAGGTAAAAGAAAAATGATAAAAGATTTCATATGAATGGATAGTCCGGTGAAGGGTAAAAAATCCAAGAATGGTAAAATCCAAAACGGTCGAATTTAAAATTTCCAATCCAACGGGTAAATTCCAAATGGTCCAAAATGATATATATATCCAAAATGTATGTATATATATATATATATATATATATATATATATATATATATATATATATATATATATATATATATATAGCCAGTAGAGTTTAGTTTCCTAGAAGTACATCCAATGAAACAACATGTGTCTACCAAAATAGTGCTCAATGAGTGAACAGAGCAGGTATATTAATGTTTGTATAAATAAAATTAATATATATATATATATATATATATATATATATATATATATATATATATATGAAAATAGGACAATCAAAATATTATATATTGTTAAAAAAATAGCTATGTAAATTAAGCATACAAATAACTGTGTTTAGATCTTTTTTCGACACTTTATATGCAATATTTCAAAGTATTATTTCCTATTATTGATTTAACTAACAGTGAGTTGGTTTTATGATAATATATATTTATTATCTCTGTATTACCATCAAATTGGCTCAGTTATTAAAATCAATAGAAAAACATAATCCTTCGAAATACTGTATGTATAGCAGCGAAAAACGACCCAAACAAAATTATTAGTCTGCTTTATTTTGAATCAAAAAAAAAAAAAAAGCAAACTTAAAACGTTGTAATGATAATCTTTTGAAATTATTTTGTTTTATATTTTAATTTAATTTAATTTAATTTATTCGTTTTTCATTCTCATTGGAAGTATTTTTTGTTTTGATCTGTTAGGGAGTGGGCCAGTCATGTATAGTCATGTATCGTTACAAATTTTTTATTTAGTGAACTTTAATGATTTAAAAAAATCTTTTTGAAGGTGTATATGGATAAAGTCTAACTTGAGGATTACTTTTGCCAATATTCCACATGATTTAGCGTAATCAATTGCCATTATGAAACTATTTAAATCCGGAAAGTCTGCAGGAGACAATGCGGAAACCTTAAATGTGAATCGAAGGTTGGTACAAAAAAAAACAAACACTTAAACGTTTCAAATCAACTGGTGAGATTAAGCTATTTGGTCTTTCTTAGAGAGTAAAGTGGCAGCTTTTCATCATACACATTTGGAGAAATTAAGTGAGGAATGAACCAAAATCACATTAAAAAATCATTCGTGATACGTGTAAAGCATTCACCAAGCGTTTTTTTTTTCGCGTTTAAATTAAAAGATATATCAAAATTTGAATTTAACTTGAAGTATTATGGTATCTGTTCAGTGTCTATAAGTATGGCAAACCGCTTATAATTCAATGGGTGTAAGTTTTTTTTTTCAGAAATAAACAATTATAAACAGAACGACCCATAGAAATCTATCTATATTCTTTTTTCATTTTAATATACTTTCATAGAAATGTTTCTGTTATGTCACAAAAAACTATTTTCTTTGCATCGCAAGTGTCACTCTCATACATTAATTCCATAGCTAACATACTGACCCAATGGGTCACGGGTAGTCTTATATATATATATATATATATATATATATATGGAATAGGTATAGTTATGCAGAATTTATTCAGTCAAGCAAATAGTGTTATCTCTATTGCATTTAACAATGTTTGCTTGAATATATATATATATATATATATATATATATATATATATATATATATATATATATAGTCATCCACATACGGTACTGTTTCGTTGTATCACAACTCATCTGTGCGGCTAGACATACACCTTTTCTCAACCGTGGATCGAACCTACATCCATCGTGTTGACAGACGGCAGCTCTTACCGCTGGACCAAGAATCAGTGCACGTAAATATTTCTTCACAAATGCCTATTAAATTAGCATTTGCCCGTCGTACAGGGCACATATATATGACAATTAGACATTCAAATTATTATATACTGTTCAAAAAATAGCTGTGCAAATTAAGCATACAAATAACTGTGTTTAGATCTTTTTTCGACACTTTATATGCAATATTTCAAAGTATTATTTCCTATTATTGATTTAAATAGCAGTGAGTTGGTTTTATAATAATACATATTAATTTATTTTTATTTCGGACTATTATTCTCATCTTTATTAGTTGTTGTTTTTGATCTTTTATTGGTTTTGTTTATTCACAACGTTTCGGCCAACTATTCCTCTGGCCTTCGTCAGGTGGTAACCGCGACGGATAGGAACTTCGAATCTCCTAACTGCATTCTCAGCAATCACTGCCATCGGTAGTTGTTGTCGTTTCACCACATTTTGCCCAAAATGTGGTGAGACGACAACAACTACGGATGGCAGTGATGACGAAGGCTAGAGGAATAGTTGTCCGAAACGTGAATAAACAAACCAATAAAAGATCAAAAATAACAATTAATAAAGATGAGAATAATAGTCCGAAATAAAAATAAATTAATATATAATGCTCATCTCAAAAATGAATTTCAATTAAGGAATACTATATATATATATATATATATATATATATATATATATATATATATATATATATATATATATATATATTTCCATCCATACTTACAAAACTATTTAAACGTTGTCTTAAGGAGAATAGTTTCCCATCTCCTTGGAAAATTTCATCTGTATGCCCTGTATTTAAGAATTCTGGTGATCGCTCATCCCCCTCTCAGTACAGGCCAATAAGTCTCCTGTGCGTCATGAGTAAGTTGCTGGAATCTGTGTTAAATACAGAAGTAATCAACCATCTCAACAAAAATAACCTTCTTAGTGACACTCAATATGGTTTCCGTTCTGCTAGATCTACAGCAGATCTGCTTACAGTTATATCTCATAGGATTAGCAAATCTCTCGACGGAGGCAACCTTTCTAGGGCAATTGCTCTTGACATATCTAAGACCTTTGGTAGGGTATGGCATAAAGGTTTACTTCATAAGATCTCTAGCTATGGTATAGCTGGAAATGTCTTCTCGATTATTAAATCATTTCTTTCTGATAGGTTCATAAGAGTAGTAGTTGATGGGAAAAAATCAGAAGCCCACAGTATTAATGCCGGTGTCCCTCAGGGATCCATCCTGGGCCCAACTCTTTTCCTGATCTACATTAATGATCTTCCAAATCACATCCTTACATCATTTGTAGACATTTATGCTGACGACACTACCATTTATGGTAGCACATCTAAGACAGTAAACGACCAAGTTCTCTCCAATTCTCTCTCCTCTGAACTTGAGCATGTAGTACAATGGGGAAAGGAGTGGCTGGTTACTTTTAATGCATCTAAAACCAAGCTTCTCTCTTTACATCATCAACATTCTGATCCACATCTGGCATCAATTGAAATGAATGGCTCTCGTCTTCAGGAGGCCTCAAGTTTTGACAAGCTTCTGGGCTTGACCATTACTCCTGATCTTAAATGGAACACGTATATCAAATCTGTTGCCAAGGCCGCTGGAAAAATGGTGGGATCTTTCTATCGATCCAGTAGATATCTCACTGCTGATGCAATTCTCTATCTATATAAGAGCCAGGTACGTCCAAGGATGGAATACTGTTGCCACATCTGGGCAGGAGCTGCTAGACAGGACTTGGCCTGCCTTGATAGAGTTCAAAATAGACTTCCTAGCCTTGTAGGAGATGTCCTTTTCTCTTCCTTGCAACCTCTATCTCACAGAAGAGATGTTGCGAGTTTGTCTCTGATGTATCGTTATTTTCATGGAAAGTGTTCGACTGAGCTTCAATCTATGGTCCCCCCTCGCAAAACTTTCACAAGAAACACTCGTCTAGCTGTAAACACTATCAATAATTCCCCCCACTCTTTATCTGTGCCTAAACCTAAACGTAGATTCCATGAACAAAGCTTTTTTATTAGAACTGCACGCCTGTGGAATTGTCTTCCGTTTTCCTGCTTTCCGGCTGACTACAATATGGTTGTGTTCAAGTCTAACGTAAATAAGTTCTTGATGAGCCGTTCCATATAAGTTATCAAATTTAACAAATTTTCATTACTAATGATTATTATATTGTCCAATTTCTAATGTACACTCTTTAACCCTTATCCTTGAGTGGCCTCTTGGCCTTGATAATGAGTTGATACCTATGAAAAAAAAAGAAAAAGTCCAATGTGAACAAGTTCTAATTGAATCGTCCCTCTAAGTAATCCAAGTTTCAAAATTCCCACTGTTTACTATGCTAAAATCACAATGACTAATGTATACCTATTAACCCTTATCCTCGAGTGGCCTCTGGGCCTTGATAAGTGGTGACACCCTTGTAAAAAAAAAAATGTTTGCGCGTGTATGTGTTCGACAGATGAGGTTCTGATAATAAATTCTTCCCTTATTCAGTGGCGCATGAATTGTTGGTGTATTTTCAATTCCGCTATTAATTTTCATTGTCAGCGACACTAGACGCGGTTGATGAGTAACTGCATGCTGCTTTCTTTCGAGTTTTGCTTGCATTATGCAGGTGAGTAATTGTCGTTAGGCAGGGATTGTTAGCTCTAGATTGACACTGGAAGCGATGTCCTATCCGTTGCATAGTAATCTTCTCCAAAGTTTTTGGTTGTATGTTTACAGACACAATAATTATATATATATATATATATATATATATATATATATATATATATATATATATATATATATATATATATATATATATAAATCCCCGAAACAGTGTTTCATGGTAAACAACTGATGATCCCTTAAAAAATATAAAAATTGGTATTATAGTAAATTTGAGAGTTGATGCAGTGATTGCAGGTGATTAAATGACTTACTGACTAGATGTTTTTTTTTAATGAATGATAAAAAATAATTTTTTGTGTGGTTTCAAATGTTAAAAACTTCAAAGACTATATATATATATATATATATATATATGGTTTTTATTAAGATTATGCATTAACTAATACAGGAGACTGTTTTTGCCGACGGATAATGTCTTTAGACCGAAACAGTAGATTTATTTTCGTGACTAATAGTAATTTCTGAGCACTCGTGAAATTCAATGGTTTTTACTTTAGGACATTTTTAAGTTTGAAAAAAAAAATCTATCTATCTATCTATCTATCTATCTATCTATCTATCTATATATATATATATATATATATATATATATATATATATATATATATATATATGCTAGCATGGGTGCCTGGTGTTTCCCGGGTGTTTGGAGGTTATGCTGAGCAAAAAAAAAAAAAAAAAAAAAAAAGGTCTATTTTTTAAATTTTGCCATCTATTATGACCCCTTAACATTTATTGTTTTGGGCTCCAATAAAGTTATTAAGTCAGAACCATATCCAATGAACCTATATCTAAAATTCCAAGTTTTAGACCCAAAATTGGCGGAGGAGTTTGGTAGAGTTCTCAAAGGTCAAATCGTTGAACTTTGACCCCTTAACAGCCAGATTTCTGGCCGAAAACCAATCAAATAGATTTTCCTAAATCTCAGTACCCTGTATATCAAATTTCAAGTCTGTAGACTAAAACTTGACAGAGTTATTGCGTAGGAAAATGTACACAGACAGACCCACAGGCAGGCACACAGACACGTTCACTTTTATAGATATATAGATAGATAGACTAATATATTAAACAAAAATATATACAGTATTTCAGAACATTACCTCTCTAGCAAATCGAACAAAAGGTTACATCAGTAGTATGATACTTTCTAAACCTTTTTTTTAAGCAACTTGAGCAAGAGATTCGTCGTGCGAATAATATCAAAGATAAGAGCAGTAGTCCGATAAATCTAAATAATACAAAGCATAAATCCTCGTCTAAAAAATTCCGAAACATAATATCTCATCTGGTCACGCTTCTCGACAAAGGTTGCCTGTTCCAAATGCTGATTGCCGTGGCTTTCCATTAAAGAGACGTAATGGTCGATTTAAGGAAAAGGTCAGCTTTTCAAAAGGTCAACCCAGTGAACAGGAGACACGTGCCTGGCAACGGCCCGACGGGTACGCAGCGTCGCTTTTGCCCTCATTAAAACCTTTTTAGTCAAGTTCTCGCATTGACCCGTTAAGTTTCACTTTGGGGCTTAAAAAGAGGCCCTTCTCCTCATTGAACGGGGAGAAATTGTCCGGCCTGCCAGGAGTAAAGAAAATGGGGAAGATTTAATCGAGCA
The DNA here is from genome assembly GCF_053919585.1 of Euprymna scolopes. Classification (NCBI taxonomy): domain Eukaryota; kingdom Metazoa; phylum Mollusca; class Cephalopoda; order Sepiida; family Sepiolidae; genus Euprymna; species Euprymna scolopes. The sequence goes on along the minus strand of NC_136518.1, from coordinate 859,144 downwards.
GCACAAGTGTGTGCAAATGTAGCATCGAGTGAAAGAGAAATGCTTTTAGACTGAGGTAATTTTCTTTTGTGTCCCAATTCGAAGTGTCCCTTTTTGGGAAGCTAGATTTTCCTCATATTTAAAAACGACATTTATCTAACTTTGTCCTCGTAGATATGCAGAAAAGAAATACGTAAAAGCGCAAACACACACACACACACACATACGCACACACACACACACACACACATATATATATATATATATTTCAGAGGTATCCTCCATCTCCAGTGTTTTTCTTTTTTTCCCTTTTTTCTTCCTTGTCATATTGTCAATTTGGAGAAACAATCTATTAAGAGCCGCGCGTTGTTTCTATATGAACTCTCATTCTTTGACGTTATTCTCGCGTTGCCCACGCACAGTTAAACATTTCAAAATACAACCGCTAGAAACAACGCGCGGCTCTTAACAGATTCTTTCTCCAAATTTACAACATTGCAAGGAAGAAGAAAAGGAAAAAAAAAGAAACAATACACTGAAGATGGAGGATATCTCTGAAAAATATTTGTGATAAATTTCAAACAAGTGAAATATTTGTTTACTTTCCTAATATTACGTTGTATTTGGCTTTCAAGCGCACTTAATGCGTATTATATTTTTTATACACACACACACACACACACACACACAGATATATATATATATATATATATATATATATATATATATATATATATATATATATATATATATAAAAACAGAGATGTGTGTGCCACAGACGATTTCTGATTGGTTAATCCAATAATCACATCTTCTAAAAAACTATGGTTCGTAGGCTCTTAACTTTACCATAAAATATTATGGCTTTATTTATTGTCCATCTTGGAAGGGTTTAATTTTTCCCTAACTTGTTATTTACAAATTACAAAAATACGAAACTTACACAATCTAACAATCCAACCTCCGACATCACGTCCGCCATTCTGGTGCTAGCCGCAGACACGTACACACAACACGAAAACAATGTTTTGAAAATCTAGCAAAAATTAATTTTCCTGAAATTTTTCAATATTTAAAAATAAATTATGCCGGCTGATAAAATTTTAAAACTTTTTTTTAAAGCTAGAAAGATAAAATTTAAAAATACTTATTTTTATATATATATATATATATATATATATATATATATATATATATATATATATATATATATATATATATATATATATATGAAACTAAACTAAAAAAAAAACGCACGTTCACTCGTGGTCTTTTCATTTCGGGTTTGTATTACTGTACACATAGATTCGAAAAAGTTGTCAAAAAACAAATATATAACAAATAAATGTTATCAAAGGCAAGATAAGTTACTTTTCTGCCAAACTGGATATATTTTTCGTGTTTTTATTCAATGTAACATATTTATTCAGCTCGAAAAACGGGTTTGTATTACTGTACACATAGATTCGAAAAAGTTGATAAGATACGAAACAATATGCATAATATAAACACAGCACGAAAACAAACGTTGTCATCCATTCCCAGCACACGCGCACACACGCGCACACACGCGCACACACACACACTCTGGCGTTAGCCGCACACACGTACACACAACACGAAAACAAACGCTATTAGTACTACTATAATTTCCAGCACACGCGCACACACGCACACACACTCACGTCCACTACCGTCCTTGGCTACGTCACGTTGTTATGGCAACCAAGCCCGCTGACTAACACACGATAAATACACAGTAAATTTGATTTTCTTCATTTCTACGCAAATATTACGCAAATATAAATCATATAGAATATCTGTATGAATATAATTACACGTAATAGTTAAATAAAGATGATCATCGTATAAGAGAACCGAAAAAAAAAACTAATAGGGAATTAATTAAAAACGATAAAAAATATGCACATTAGCTAGATCTTTTTAGATGAATGCAATTCCACGACTCATAAATAACAAAGTTGTATTTTCTTTTTAAATAAATAGAAAAAAGGGGTGTTGATAAGACTATCAATACACACAAAAAAAAAAATATTTATTTTTGGGTAAAGTTCCCCCGGGTTTTCCTTTCACTTCAGTAAATAATGGTCTTTTGTTATATATATGGCGTACTATTATCCTTATATATATGATGTTTATGTTTATATATATATATATATATATATATATATATATATATATATATATAAGTGATAGTGTCTGTGTGTGTCTGTGCGTCTGTGTGCATTTCCCTACGCTAAAACTCTGTCAATCTTAAGCCTACAGATTCGAAATTTGATATACAGGGTACTGAGATTTGGGAAAATCGATGTGATAGGTTTTCGACAGAAATTTGGCGATTAAGTGGTCAATCACTCCCGTCTACAATTCGTTTTTTCTTACATAACCCTAACCGAAGAAGTTCTTTTTGAAAACGGGAGTGATTCTATATAGCAGATATCTCACTGCCGATGCAATTCTCTATCTATATAGAAGCCAAATACGTCATAAAATTGAATACTGTTGCCACATCTGAGCAAGAGCTGCTCGGCGCGCTTATCTTGCCTTGATAGAGTTTAAAATCGACTTCGAAATCTAGTAGGTGATGCCCCTTTTCTGTTACCTGCAACCTCTTTCCTACAGAAGAGACGTTGCGAGCTTGTCTCTACTCTATCGTTATTTTCAAGGCAAGTGCTCGACTGAACTCCAATATATGCCAAACTTTGACAAAAACACTTGACTAGCTATAACCACTACCAATAATTTCCCCACTCTCTATCTGTGCCTAATTCTAAATGCAGATTTCATGAACAAGGCTTCTTTCCTAGAACTGTCCGCATGTGGAACACTGTTCTATTGGACTGCTCTCCTGCCGATTACAATATGGCAACCTTACAATGTAAAATATTCTTGTTAAACTGACTCATTTAATAATCTACACCATTAACTGTTATTAAACTACCACCTTACATTCATTGAACCTTATCCTTGAGTAGATTCTGGGCTTTGATAAGTGATGACTCCCAAGTAAAAAAAAAATACTTCGCATAACTATTAAACATCTATTTAAATGGATTATTTAAATTATTATATATATAAATATACTAGTAATTGAAAATACGGGAATAAAGTTTACTTGTTACTTTAATAAAGTAACTTAATAAAGCAATCATATTGTTTACATGCAGAGTAAGGTTGCATACAAGTTCGGGTTTTAACGTGCGAAAACTCTCATCCCCCTCCTTCCCCTCAAATTTTTTAGACTGGGACATAAATAAAAATGGCTTCAATCTAAAAGGATCTTTCCCTACCTAATCGAGGATAGAAAAGATGGAGTGTAGTTCTTAGAACAGATACTGCACTTTGCTCATATTAGTTTCAACTCAGAAAGTCAAAATAAAGAGAAAGACACCAATACAAATGTTGGGGAAAAAGGGAGAAAGTTATTCTTTTATACAAATTTGAATTAAATAAGGCACACGTATTTAATTAGCAAGTTGAAAAAAAAACTACATCGTAGGATTTTTTATTAATATACCAGGTGCCTTCAATAAGTTTCCAGACTTTTTTTAGAGACATTTAAAATTGTCGTAAACTCTTGAAAATTCAGTATGTTGTTGCTATATATCTTATGGGATGGCTGACTATTTTTTATGATTTCAGGTTCAAATGAACAGTTACAGCAGGAGTTAGAAAACTTCAGAAGAACGATATGCAATAAAATTCTGTTTTAAACTTGGGAAAACATATGGAATGCTTCACACTGCTTTTGGACCATCTTGCATACATCGAGCATCAGTTTTTAAGTGGCATGAAAAATTCAAGGAAGGCACAGAGTCTGTGAGCGATAATGAAGGGTGCAGGAGAAGTCAGAACGCCAGAGTTGATTGGCCAAATAAAGAATTTTATGGATAAGGAACGTTGTGTGTCTATAGAGACAATAAGTGTACAATTTGATGCCAGTGTGGGATCTGTACACACAATTATTTGCGATGAACTGAAGATGTGGAAGATTTGCGCGAAGTTTGTCCTAAAGGTACTCAGAGAAGATAAGAAAGAAAGACGTTGTCATAACAGCAGGGGGATGGTTGAGTTGATCAATTCAGATCACGCAGTTCTTGATGCTCTGGTAACCTGTGATGAAAACTAGATCTACTGCTATAACTCAGAGATTAAAAGACAGAGTTCCCAGTGGAAACATGCTGGCTCTACCAGACCATAGAAAGCTAGACAGAGCAAATCTACACTGAAACTTATTATGATCTCCCCCCCTCTTTTTTTTGACAGCACGGACATGATCTACATGCACTGATTTCACATTGAACAGACAGTCAACAAAGAATACTATGCTGAGGTTTTAAGAGAGATTCCGTCAGAAGAGTCAAGCACTTTTCAAATCGAGTCAGTCGTATTTCCACCAGGACAAAAAAAAAACTACATCATAGTATCTTTTATTAATATACCAGGTGCCTTCAATTCCAGACTTTTTTTAGAGACATTTAAAATTGTCGTAGACTCTTGAAAATTCAGTATGTTGTTGCTATATATCTTATGGGATGACTGACTATTTTTTTATGATTTCAGGTCCAAATGAACAGCTATAGCAGGACTTAGAAAACTCGATTGTCACAGCTGGTGAATTTCAAAAATGCAATCTGGACGTGAGGACACTTTAGAAGAACGATATGCAATAAAATTCTGTTTTAAACTTGGGAAAACATATGGAATGCTTCACACTGCTTTTGGACCATCTTGCATACATCGAGTTTTTAAGTGCCATAAAAAATTCAAGGAAGGCACAGGGTCTGTGAGCGATAATGAAGGGTGTAGGAGAAGTCAGAACGCCAGAGTTGATTGGCCAAATGAAGAATTTTATGGATAAGGACCGTCGCGTGCCTATAGAGACAATAAGTGTACAATTTGATGCCAGTGTGGAATCTGTACACACAATTATTTGCGATGAACTGAAGATGTGGAAGATTTGCGCGAAGTTTGTCCTAAGGGTACTCAGAGAAGATCAGAAAGAAAGACGTTGTCATGACAGTAGGGGGATGGTTGAGTTGATCAATTCAGATCACGTAGTTCTTGATGCTCTGGTAACCTGCGATGAAAGCTGGATCTACTGCTATAATCCAGAGATTAAGAGACAGAGTTCCCAGCGGAAACATGCTGGCTCTACAAGACCACAGAAGGCCAGACAGAGCAAGTCTACACTGAAACTTATTATGATCTCACCCCCCCCCTTTTTTTTGACAGCACGGGCATGATCTACATGCACTGGTTTCACATTGAACAGACAGTCAACAAGGAATACTATGCTGAGGTTTTAAGGGAGTTCGGGAAGAGATTCCGTCAGAAGAGTCAAGCACTTTTCAAATCGGGTCAGTAGTATTTCCACCAGGACAATGCACCAGCTCACAACTCCATCCTTGTCACAGACTATTTGACCAAGACAGGCATCAAGACGTGGTAATAGACATCAAGATAGTTCTTTATCCTCCCTATCGTCAGATCTTGTTCCCTGTGATATTCTCTAGTTATTCCCTAAGCTCAAGGAAAACTTTAAGGCTGTCGTTATGAGATAATTGAGAAGATAAAAGAGGCTGTCTCGAGGGTCATTGACACGCTCATACAAGAGGAATTCCATAGGGTCTTCATAACAACAGCCTGTAAGGTTTTCCTTAAGCTTAGGGAATAACCAAAAGTCACAGAGAGCAAGGTCTGCACAATAGGGAGGGCGAGGAACAGTCTTGATGCCCATTACAACGTTTTTTTTTTTTAATCTTCTCTGAGCACTCTTAGGGCAAACATTGCGCAAATCTTTTGCATGTTCAGTTCCTAGCGAATAATTGTGTGTACAGTTCCCATGCTGACATAAAACCGTACACTTATTGTCTCTGTAGACATACGACGGTCCTTATCCATGAAATTTTCATTTGGCCAATCAACTATGGTGTTCTGACTTCCTTATTCCTCCCACACCTCTCATCATCCCTCACATACTCCCTGCCTTCTTGAATATTTTATGCCACTCAAAAATTGATGCTTGATTCATGTGCAAGATGGCCCAAAAGCAGTCTGAAGCATTCATACGTTTCTTTCGCATTCTTTCCAAGTTTAAAACAGCGTTTCGTGTTTCTAAACTGTCCTACGTCCAGATTGCATTTTTTAACTTTACCAGCTGTGACAATCAGGGTGTATTCTAAGGCCTGTTGTAGCTGTTCATTTGAACCTGAAATCATAAAAATTGGTCAGTCATCTCATAAGATGTATAGCAATAACATACTTTGAAGAGTTTACTACAATTTTAAAGCCTGTAAAAAAAAAATGTCTGGAAACTTATTGAAAGCATCTCATACTTTATTTTCCACCAATCATCTTTTTAAATTCACAATGTTCTATTTATTACAATCCTCGTTTCTATTCCCATCATAACACATATGTTCACCTCAAGGGGTTGTCTCCCGCCCAATAGCACTCTCAACGTTTTGTACATTTAACATGACATCTGTTCAATAAAGTTTCATCCTATTTTTTAAAATTTTTATTACATTTTCACCCCACTTTGGTGTAGGGGGCTACTATCAGAGGCAACAGCTACTGGGGTACTATTTAGGGAGTTGACCAGCAAGATGTCGGTTCACTTTACACTTGAACTTCTGCATGTCAGTACAGGTGGAGAAGCAGGGACCTGAAATGGAATTCCAAAGTCTAGCGGTTCTGGGGAAGAAACTACTGGAGTAGAAAGTTCTTTTACATCTAGGGATCTCTACTGTGTGGGGGTGGGATTTAGCTGGCTGTCCGGTTTATCAAGGGTGTTTACGTCGTGGGGGCACAAGTGTTTGCAGTTCGTCAGAGCATTTACCATTAAAATACTTGTAGAACAGGCAGAGGGATGCAACATTTCGTCGATGGGACAGAGGCTGAAGCTTAGATGACAGTTCAGGACCTATCAGATTGGCGACTCTCTTTTGAACCTTGTCTAGGAGCGAGAGACTAGTTGACAAAGTTTCATAACAAAGTTTTTATAAAACCTAACATCGAATCCACAAAAACATGACTATATTAATTTAATCCTTCCTGTTCTCCTTTTAGTTTCTTCTTTAATCTGTTATTCTCATCTTTATTAGTTGTTGTTTCACGATGTTTCGGCCAACTATTCCTCTAGTCTTCAATGAATTCCAATTAAAATAATATATATACCATTCGGTACGGACCCAACCATGGAAGATCAGATAATAAATAAACGTGGATTTATAAGATCCAAAAATCCAACTTTGGTCGCCTTTCGGGGCCCGTGGTGCAGTTGATAGAGGCGTTGAATCTCTACGGTGCCAGATGAACATTGTCGGAAGATAGCGGTTTCAATCCTACCCAAAGCTGGCCAGAGGCTTACTTGGCTAAAACGTGGTGAGACGACAACTACGGATGGCAGTGATTGCTGAGAATGCTGTTTGGAGATTCGAAGTTTCTATC
>NC_136518.1:819189-849189 GCF_053919585.1 Euprymna scolopes | reverse complement strand
CCACTTTTCATCACAAGTCACAACCCGGTCGAGAAACGGATCGTTCTTGTTGCGTAAAAGAAAAGAAGATGATATAACGGCGTTTCTTTTGATTGCCATTCAATTCGTGAGGCACCCATTTATCAAGTTTTTTTTTGTCTTTCCAATCTCTCTTAAGTTGTTGGAAATCGTCGTATACGTTAGTCTAATTCAAAATCAAGTTCTCGAACAGTTGTGCGTAGATTGGCTTCGAATAAGACTTTTAATTAATCCTTGTCAACATCTGATGGCCGACCACTACGATCATCATCTTCAAGACTCTCGTCGCTGCCACGAACTTTCTTAAACCACCATTGTTCTCTATATTCAGTAGTGTTTTCTGGGCCAAACGCTTCGTTGATATCGCGAGCTGTTTCAGTAGCTTTTCGGACTTGCATAAACACTGGATGGTACTAGCGAAAAAAAGCAATGGAGAGTCCGATGTAACATTGTCTGGGAACCAACACGGTGTATGCAGTTTCAGTTGTAAAGGACTAACAAACTCCATCTCGCTTTTTCTTTGTTACAATGACCTTTATTTCCTCATTGTTACGGCCATGACGTCACCCACGTGATCTCTAACGTTATCCATGTCTCTCACATTATCCATGTATCTCGAACGTTATTTTGTTCCGTTCGCCACGTCTCTAACGTGATCGTTCTCTTTCTTTTTTATAGTCTTTTTTTTTATTTATCGGTGACGTCATTTCGCATGCATTTGCATACGAGCGTCCGCGCTATGTCACATCAGGGGAATAGAAATACAGAGACAGAGGAGTGATCACACCATCCAAACCTTAACTGAAAAAGGAAGGAGAGACCTGGAATATTGATGAGACTTACTCACATTTCGTTGGTTTGTGACGTTTATGTTTAAAATGACATCTTTCTCGTTTGCGACATTCAAGTTTGAAATAGCATTTTCATTTATGGGACGAATAACCGATATCTAAAAATTTAAATGTAATGTGAACAAACATCTCGCTACAAAAGTCAACACTTAGGATGTCTTTATGAAGATAGACCCTTATTTACAGTAACCCCTTGCGCCTCAATGACAGTGTGCCTTGTTTGGGTGAAAGTAAAATAAATGTTATTTCAAACTTAAGCGAGATAGACTGATCGACCAGAAAAGTTAAGAAGGCCTCCGCAAATATGTCTGTTTCCTTGTAAACAAAATTTCAAGAGACCGTCTCTAGCTTTCTGTCTGCAACGTATCTGCTTTCTTACGTCACTTCCGAAGTGCAACTTTCACCGCTTACTAAGTCGTTGAATCGCTATATTACATCATTAAACTCGTGAAAAATATTCTTACTTGTATAAGCCTTTCTCTTGCTCCGTTCAGTCGGCTTACTCTTTCCCCTTCTCTTGTTTTATTTCTCTCTCCTTCTGTAATAGGTGGAAATGGGATGTACTTTAATTAATTGCCCTGATCAACGTTCGCAGAATTGCAATGTGTAGTCCTGAAAAAAACAATTTTTTACTAACATGTAGGTGCAAACCTGCGAATTTTATCTTGAAAGTTCTGGGATCTAACCAATTCTAATATAAACAACTGGGGTGACGGTAGTGGCATAGCAACTATTTTTGTCACCGGGACAATTGTAAGATTTGCCCCCCCCCCTCCCGCTGGCCGTTAATAATCCGTGAACCTTCAAACTTCCAGAAAGTCCTCAAAATATTTATTTTCATGGAATTACAATCAAGGATCTCATTTTAGAATGCTGCTATTAGTACAAGACTTCCATCTTATGACAGTTTTCATAAATATATACAGGCGTCATCAAAGGAGACCAAATATTTTTTTTTCAAAACGAAAACGTATAAGTCAAATAATTAAAACTTATTAAATTAATTTTACTGGATATGCTTACTGGATATGCAAACAAAAGAAACCAAAGATCTTTCTAAACAGTGCGGTCCCCACCCCAGCACATGCCACGTGGGAGAGATTTTGCTAACATATCCAAGAGCCGGTACTTATACTTAACGGCGACAAACCATAAAAAAAAATATTTCAAACTTAACCCAATAAGTCCTACGGTATCTAAATTTTTAACTATTGAATTCCAACTTTTTTTAGTGACTAAAAATGGGGTAAAAAAACAAAAACAAAAAAAAAAAAAGCAAATTTTAAAGCTAAACGTTATTTATTTTATTTAGAAAGCGAAATATTGACTCTCCTATAGATAGGACATTGAGTATATTTGATATATTTTAGAAATCAGGTTTTTCATTCAAGATAACATTTACACATGGTAAGGAGCAATGCAGTTCACACAAAGGATTATTTTGCAGTTTTAGTGATAAGTTAGTGACCTAATATTTTATATAAGTTTATACATCATCGAACAAATAGAATTTTTAAGAGAATTCCAACAACTTTTCAGAAGTTGATGAATCAAGATGAATTTTGTTTTTCTTCTTTTTTCTGCATTAAACATTACTATTATTTATTACCTTATAGATTAAAAACAAACATTTGGTTCCCTACTTATGGGACAATAGGAACCAATGGGTTAATATAGAAATATATTTGAAGATAAATAATTAGTCAACTTTGCTAGCCTGTCTTTGCTTTATCGCTATTTTCATGGCAAGTGCTCGACTGAACTCCACTCTCTGGTCCCCTTGCCAAAACCTTCACAAAAGCACTCGACTAGCTACAACCACTATATATGATTTTCTCCACTCTCTATCTGTGCCGAAATCTAAACAGATTGCATGAAAAACACTTCCTTTCCAGAACTGTTCCTCTGTTGAACACTGTTCCACTGCCCTGCTTCCTGAATGAATACAAAATAGTAGTCTTCAAAACCAATGTAAACAAGTTCTTGATGAGCCGCCCCCATAAATAACCAAATTCTACTTAAATTTACAACATTAACGATTACTACACTACTCCTTCGGGACAAGATCAAAGTGTAGTATCTGTTCCGGCAGATACTGCAAGCTATGACTAGCTATGACTAGCAAAGACCAGATGTGGGGGCAACCCCACATGCCTGACCTTTAACCAGCTCCCATTTCCCACCTCTCGGGAGCTGGTCCCCTTTTTCCCTTCCCCCTCCCTTCACTCCTCACATTAAAAATCGGCCTTGTGCCTAATTTGCTCGGTGGGGGAGCAAATAAATACCATCTGTTCCGGCAGATGCTGCACTTAAGATAATTTGTACCAGTCAATGGAGGGGAAACCCTCTATACTGGGACAATTATTATTTTTGGTAACCAGAGTGCCCCCTTTTTGCCTACTTTAAGGGGAGCTGTTTTTTACCTCACATTAAAAACGGCCTTGTGCCTAATTTGCTCAGTGGGGGAGCAAATAAACACCATCTGTTCCGGCAGATGCTGCACTTAAGATAATTTGTACCAGTCAATGGAGGGGAAACCCTCTATACTGGGACAATTATTATTTTTGGTAACCAGAGTGCCCCCTTTTTGCCTACTTTTAGGGGAGCTGGTTTTTACCTCACATTAAAAACGGCCTTGTGCCTAATTTGCTCAGTGGGGGAGCAAATAAATACCATCTGTTCTTCAGATGCTGCACTTAAGATAATTTGTACCAGTCAATGGAGGGGAAACCCTCTATACTGGGACAATTATTATTTTTGGTAACCAGAGTGCCCCCTTTTTGCCTACTTTTAGGGGAGCTGGTTTTTACCTCACATTAAAAACGGCCTTGTGCCTAATTTGCTCAGTGGGGGAGCAAATAAATACCATCTGTTCCGGCAGATACTGCAAGCTATGACTAGCTATGACTAGCAAAGACCAGATGTGGGGGCAACCCCACATGCCTGACCATTAACCAGCTCCCATTTCCCACCTCTCGGGAGCTGGTCCCCTTTTTCCCTTCCCCCTCCCTTCACTCCTCACATTAAAAATTGGCCTTGTGCCTAATTTGCTCGGTGGGGGAGCAAATAAATACCATCTGTTCCGGCAGATACTGCAAGCAAAGACCATATGTGGGGGCGACCCCACATATAAGACCTTGGTCAATGTAGGGGCAACCCTTCATACCAATTGTCACTATCCAGCTCCCTTACACCCCGGGGAGTTGGTCCCCATTTCCCCTTAACTCCTCACATTAAAAATCGGCCTTGTGCCTAATTTGCTCGGTGGGGGAGCAAATAAATACCATCTGTTCTTCAGATGCTGCACTTCTATTTCTTGTTCTCTTTCGGTGGAGGAGAAATCCTTCACGACTGAGACAATTTTTATTTTTGTACCTTTTCTCCACGTTAAAAAACGACCCTGGTGTCTAACTCTGTCCCGTGGGGAGGCATAGTAAATAGGTACTACACTACTACCTTACATTTATTAATCCTTATCCTTGAGTGGTCTTCGGGCCTTGATAAGTGGTCACACCCAAGTAAAAAAAAAAAAAAAGAACTTATAATTATTGAAGTGATCGACTGAAGTGGATTAAGTGAAGTAGACCATGGACAGTATATTTCAAACTAAATCATGTGTAACCGATTAAAAATATAACACGCTGAACGATTAAAAATTATATTACAAAATGACAAACCCATCATCATTGTATTGTATAAATAGAAAAATTCTTTTGTTGGTTTCCCGACATTTTTCTAGACACTACAGAAAGACATAGAGAACTTACGGGATGGGTCAAATGAAGGTTGCCAACATCTAAAATGAAAGTTATTTTATGGAACAAACTTGATTCAAACTTGGAATACTGAGATCGTCAGTCCGTGTCGTTAATCACTTGACTACGTCATTTCTCGACTAACCGATAAAAATTATATTTTATTTTAACAGTAAGCGTGACGGACCAACGGACGTATTTCAAAACGATGTGAAATGAAGTCGAAAAGGGATTTTTATTTCTCCCCTTACCTATTTTACTTTTCTACTGCCGGGTACAATATTTACCGGCTAATTACCCCTTTGCTGAAATGAAAGAGCAAAAATGGCCAATAATTATCGGCCTTTATTGGACGCCATTTTGTCAACAATTAACAAAACGAGTCAAGTATTTATGGATGGCGAGAAAATGGTGGATGAATTCGCCGAAATATATGTCAGGTTTTGTTGTATTTAATTACAACAGAGAAATAGAGATGGAAGAGGAAAGGGTAGAGAATGAAAAGGGAATAAGAGAGAGAGAGAGAGAGAGAGAGAGAGAAAGAAAGAGAGAGAGAGAGAGAAAATGGAGCGATAAAGGAAGAAATGGCAGAGCACAAGAGCAGTAGAAAGAGAGCGACATTAAGAAAGACCGAGAGAGACCGAGAGAAAGGGATTGAGATATATATATATATATATATATATATATATATATATATATATATGTATATATAGTAATAGAGTGAGAGAGAAGGTAAGCGAGAATAGGGGAGAGAAGAGATCGAGGGTGATAGAGGGCGGGAGAGAGAAGGAGAGGAAGAGAGGGAGAGAAAAGGAATTAGAGAGGTAGAAGTAGAGAGAGAGAGAGAATGATAGAAAGAGGAAGATAGACAGAGATAAAGAGAGAGAGAGAGAGAGAGAGAGAGAGAGGAGGTGAAAGAGAGCGTGAGAAAGTGTGTGTGAGAGAGAATGAGAATGAAAGAGAAATAGAAAGAAAAAGAGTGAGAGAGGAAAATAGAGATGAATAGATAAATAAAACGAAAGAGACAGCAACTACCGCTATCTCTTCTGTTCTATTTATTTAGAGAGAGAGAGAGGGGGAGAGAGGTGGGGAAAGTCGTCAACGGCAAAGTTTTTAGAATTGCGCCGGAAATGATGAACTCATTACAAAAATGAAACATTTCTGAATGCATCTGAAGACTGTTGAAGGTTACATCGGCCGAAACATTGTGGAAAAAACAACCAAGATGAGAATAATTTGCCAAACAATTCAAATAATATAAAAAATAAATATCAATCCTCATTTCCAAACTATACAAAAATCATATAAAAAACCGAATGGACCCGGATTTATTATATATATATATATATATATATATATATATATATATATATATATATATATATATATATATAGAGAGAGAGAGAGAGAGAGAGAGAGAGAGAGAGAGCGAGCCTTGGCGCTATTTTTCACCATTCACCAATAACATTCAGTGTGAATGCGCCTGAAGACGGTCGAAGGTTACAACTAAGATGAGAAAAATAGTTCACACTATCCAAATAATATAAAACATAACACACTTATTCTATTCTGTTGCTGCATTTAAAACGCGATTAGCGAACCCCCTCTCCATTTTTTTTTTCGTTCTTCATTTCCACACTTCATGTTGAGGCAGGAAGATGGAATTCACTTTGTTGTAAATATACACTTACATTATAATTCCATTACTTTGTTTCCCTACGAACTTATACATAATGTCAGTTTTTAGTGGGTGGGGGTACTCTGGATTGGAACAAAAATTTAAATTGCCTCAGTCTAGAAGGATTTCTCCTTCACTGACCAAGGATCGAAAAGATGAAGTGTAATATCAGAACCGATACTACACTTTGCATTATTTATTTGTTCTTATGTAAAAAAAAAATACAATGTAACATATTAGGCACAAGGCTTATAAAATGGTCTGAAATCCTCACTCTCTTACACACGCGCGCGCACACACAAACACACACACACACACACACACACACTCTCTCTCTCTCTCTCTCTCTCTCTCTCTCTCTCAATATCTCTCCATAGCTTTTGCACTTTCTCATTTTCTCTATCTCCTCCTCGTTTTCACTCACTCACTCTCTCTCCTATTCTCTCCTGCTCTCTTCCCCTCTCTCTAGGTCTCGCTCGGTCTCTTTCTCTTTTAATATGTATATTTTTCATAGATTGAGCAAGTGTAACACAACACTCTTTTACTTTATCTAAAATAAAACAAAAAAACCCTTCTATAATGAAGCTATGGTGTCCGTATGCTGTATTATTTTTCCTCAAAGCAAAATATATTGTATCAGAAATCAAGGTTTCAGCTAATGTAATCTTCGACCTCCTTTTAGTGGATCTTGTCGAAATAGGAAATATATACGAAATTTCAAACAGAACTCTCCATTTAATCCACGGGTGTAGTTTGCTCTTATTCCGTCAGGCAAACCCGGGTAACTTCAGTAATTCGTAATTGTATTCTTAGTATTGCCGGCACCGAGGATTGAACCGTCAATCTCTAATCTTCACGTGACAGTCCCATGGAAGACAAACTGATTTATTTCCCTGCGACGGCACCAAGATTAGACACAAGATTAGAAAAGTGGGATTTAAACAGCCAGCGTCCTAGATCACGAGCATTTTCTCCGAACAAAAATTTCCTGTGCAGCCTGGTCATTTCCTGTATTTCCTAGCCGGGCATTTTAGGCGATTAGAAATAAGTTAATTAATGGGTCTAACCCATACACAATATATAAGTTCTCCTAACGGTATAAATATATCGAAGATAGCACTCTAGAGAATCACTCGTATTACGCCATATTTGTATTAAGTACTACAGTTCTTATTCTCTGTATATTGTGTTGTAAATGCAAAGAGATTTTTCTAAACTAAATACGTATCCGAGTCTTTCTTAGTGAACTTTCCGGGCAACATCAAATCTGGCGACGAGGAACTCGAATTAATAAAAGGAATACATATAAAATAGTGTTACCACCACCAACAAAGATAGTCTTTCAACTGGTAATATACAAATACTTCACATAAGTCCTTAAACAAATAGTGTGAAAAAATCGCCTTTGTCGAATACAGAATAAAGAAAAATTATCCAAACTCTACTTAAAATACATTTCGATTAAATCTAAAATAAATCTCTTAGATTTTCTATATCAAAGTTTTCCCCCTCGAGGGAAAAAAGTTATGTGAACTTTGTTCAGCGTACAACATTAAACTGTAATTAGTAAAACTACAGCCGTTATTAGGGAAAATAGTTTTTTTTTCGTGTAAGTAAATTTCGTTCTTGTAGAAAATAAAATTCTACAAGTGGAGGAATTCATGGCTATTGTTGTTAAGATGATAAAAGCCCACATGGACTACCAGCAGAAACAGAAAAAAGTTTGTTCTCACCAGAACTACAACAACAAAAAATAAACAACGCCAACAAGAACAATAACATAAAATGGAAGAACGACTAAAGAAAAAACAAGAATTATTTTCCAGAAACCTGAACAATAAACCACCTACTGAGAGCAACATGGCGTTTTCGCAAAACGTTACATGGAACACTATGGAGAACTTAATCTATCTTCTCCATGAAGACAAAACGTTCGATGCTTTCTTTAGAAAGTATAAAGAACTTTTCAACGTCGATTGTGGAAACTGGCTTCATGCGAAAAATTTCAACTACTTTTACGAAAGTTAGCAACTACTGAATACAGCAGATTCATAGACTACACCTTACCTAAAAAATACACGGATTTTGAGTTCACGGAAACCTTGAGGTTACTATCAGAGTTTTTCAGCTTTAACACTTTATTGTTCCACAAAATGTGGAAATGTTTTAACTTGGCTAAGCGAGACGATAGCAATTATTTGTCGGTTGGGTCGGTTGTAAGCAAGAACAACTCTAGACTAACGGAATTCTCATAATATTATTTTAAACGTCTCATTTTCGCTGAGGGACTAGTGTCTCCAAAGAATGTCTAAACCAAACGGAGAGTACTAGCGAAACTACAGAAACTTGTGGGGGATTGGTAAAGAGTTATAAGCGTGGGAAGTAATTATAAAATCATAGCGGAATCAGAGGTATCATATGTCAGAAAAGTAAAGTATAAGTCCAAAATTATTTTCCTGAAAAAGAGAAAAAAAAAGAATATGCCCAATCACTTATTTATCTATATATTTATAAAAGTGAAATTGTCTGTGTGTGTGTACTTTTCCTTACCAAACTATTGTCAATTTTCAGTATACAGATTCTAGATTTGACATAAGGCATATTTATATTTGGAGAAATCTTTTTAATTGGTTTTCGGCCAGAAATTTGCCTGTCAAAGGATCAAAGTTCAACGATTTGCCTTTGAAAACTCTAACAAATTCCTTTGACAATTTTGAGTTTAAACGCTTGAAATTTTAGATGTAGGTTATTTGGACATGAATCAAACATTTTAATTTAATTTGAGCCCCAAACAATAAATGCTAAAAGGTCAAAATTGGGGTTAAAGTTAAAAAAAATTACCTCTGCGGTCTCTACTAAATTACTCAGCCAATTTTTGATCTAAACATTTGAAATTTTACATAAAGTATATTCAGATACAGAGCAAGCTTTTTAATCGTTTTTTTTTTTAAATTTGGTTGCCAACGGGGTGAAGTTTAAAAATTTGACCTTTGCGGTCTCTAGCAAACTATTCAGCCAAATTTGGGTGTAAACATTTGAAATTTTTACATAAAGGGTATTTAGACATGCGGCAAGCTCTTTAATAAGTTTTGGGCTAAAATTTGTGTCAAAGATGGCAAAGTTGAAAGAGTTGACCTTTGCAGACTCTACCAAACTTCTCCGACAATTTTTGGTCTAACCACTTTAAATATTAGATGTAGGTTACCTGGACATAAGTCAAACTTTTTAATATATAAAAAGTATAATATACATACACATTAGCACATAAAGTTATGAACAGTACATAGGACCCGAGCAAAGCCGGCTGAACTGCTAATATATCTACAAAAGTGAAAGTGTCTGTCTGCATGCGTATGTGTGTGTGTCTGTGTGTGTACATTTCTCTACCAAACTACTCTGTCAATTTTCAGTCTACAGACTCGAGATTTCACATAAGGTGTATTGAGGTTTGGGAAAATCTTTTTAATCGGGTTTCGTCCTGTCAAGGGGTCAAAGTTCAACGATTTGATCCTTGAAAACTTTACCAAATTCCTCCGACAATTTTGGGTTTAAAAACTTGAAATATTAGATGTAGGTGACTTAGACATTGATCAAACCTTTTTATTTGATTTGAGCTCAAAACAATAAATGCTAAAGGGTCAAAATTGACGTCAAAGTTTTTTAAAAATTATCTCCGCTGTCTCTACCAAATTACTCAGCCAATTTTTGGTCTAAACATTTGAAATTTTACATAAAGTGTATTCAGACACAGGGCAAGCCTTTTAATCGTTTTGTACCGAAATTTTGGTTGCAAAGGCGGCGAAGTTAAAAATTTTGACCTTTGCGGTCTCTAGCAAACTATTTAGCCAATTTTGGGTGTAAACATTTGAAATTTTTACATAAAAGGTAATTAGACATGCAGCAAGCTCTTTAATAAGATTTTGGGCGAAAATTTGTGTCAAAGATGGAAAAATTGAAAAAGTTGACCTTTGCAGACTCTATCAAACTTCTCCGCCAATTTTTGGTCTAAACACTTTAAATATTAAATGTAGGTTACCTGGACATAAGTCAAACTTTTTAATATATAAAAAGTATAATATATTATATATATATATATATATATATATATGCACATAAAGTTATGAACAGTACATAGGGCTGAGAAAAACCGGGCTGAACTGTTAATATATCTATAAAAGTGAAATTGTCTGTCTGCTTGCGTATGTGTGTGTATTTGTGTGTGTACATTTCCCTATCAAACTACTCTGTCAATTTTCAGTCTACAGACTCGAGATTTCACATAAGGGGTATTGAGATTTGGTAAAATCTTTTTAATCGGTTTTCGGCCAGAAATTTGCCTGTCAAGGGGTCAAGGTTCAACGATTTGACCCTTGAAAACTCTACTAAATTCCTCCGACAATTTTGGGTTTAAAAACTTGAAATATTAGATGTAGGTGACTTAGACATTGATCAAACCTTTTTATTTGATCTGAGCTGAAAACAATAAATGTTAAAGGGTATAAAATTGGCATCAAAGTTTAAAAAAATTATCTCCGCTGTTTCTACCAAATTACTCAGCCAATTTTTGGTCTAAACCTTTGAAATGTTATATAAAGTGTATTCAAACATAGGGGAAGCGTTTTAATCGGTTTAGCTGCCAAGATGTCAAAGTTCCAAAGATTTGACCTTTGCGGTCTCTAGTAAAATTTTCAGCCAATTTTGGGTCTAAACATTTGAAATTTATACATTGAGGGTATTCAGGCATGCAGCAAGCTTTTTAATGTTTTAGCGCAGAAATTATGCAGCCAAGAGGCGAAAGTTGAAGGAGTTGAACTATGCAGACTCTACCAAACTCCTCCGCCGCTTATTTTGGGTTTAAACACTTGAAATTTTGGATGTAGGTTACCTGGACATGAGTCAAACTTTTAAATATATATATATATATATATATATATATATATATATATATATATATGTGTGTGTGTGTGTGTGTGTGTGCGTGTGTGTGTGTGTGTGTGTGTGTGCACATAAAGTTATAAACAGTACATAGGGCCCAAGCAAAGTCGGACTGAACTGCTAGTTTAGTATAAATCAAAAGATTCCTTCACTGAAAAAGAGAAAAAAAATATGGCTACACACATTTTCAAAACAAGTGAACCATACAAAAAACAGAAAAAATTGCCCCCGAAACCATGTAATCGATGTGGCGAATTGCATTAGAAAAATGTTGTTTTCGGAATAAAACTTGTAAAATTTGCAGCAAGCTTTGTCATAAAGGTTCGCTTTGTAGAGGCGCAAGTGCTGTAGATCCGTGCTAAGGATTACAAATGAAAGAGACCACAAGTAGTGTAAAGTGTATAAAATATAATATGTATCCTAATAAACAAAGTCTCAGACAGCATGGATATAGCATTCTCCCTCGATACTAGCGCACAAATAAATGTATTTGGTGACTTCAATGTCCAACACAGTAACTGGCTAGCATTCTCTTATCACACAGACGTAGCTGGTAGCACAACACATAGCTTCTCTATATCCCATTCTCAATCTCAGTTGGTTACATTTCCGACACGTTTCCCAGACCAGCAAGATCAACATGCCTCACTTCTCGATCTCTTTCTGACAACGGTTCCCAATGACTGTACAACAAATGCCCACAGCCCACTTGGGAATGCTGATCACGCTGTGATAATGGTAGAAATCAGCCTAAATTCCCGCCTTAAAACTGAAGACCCACTACTCAAAACAACGAGGTATTACAAAAAGGCTGATTGAGAAGCCATCAGGGAGCTCATCAGAGATGCCACATGGCAAAATATCTTTACTCTTCCAGCGGAACAGTGTGCAAATGAGACCACTGAATGGTTCAAAACTGCAATTGAAGCACATGTTCCCGCACGGAAATTCTATAGCAAGCCCCACTCTCCCCAATGGTTTACTTCTGCTTGTGCAGCTGCCATTTTTCAAAGGCAGCATGCGTTCCGCAGATTCAACCGACAAAAGTCCAGCTCAAATAAACAGAAGTTTATAGAAGCTAGAAATAATTGTAAGAGAGTGATAGAGACAGCTAAGACAGATTACTCTGAAACCACCAGAAAACGCATTGAAGCACAGAAATTAGGAATCCGGGATTTTTGGAAAATCTACAACAGCGTAGTAAATAATGGACAGTCAACTATTCCCCCACTATCAAACAATCATGAGGTTGCTTGCACGGCAACTGACAAGGCTAATCTGCTTGCCAGTCAGTTAGCCTCAAACTCTACACTGAACTCGGTACACCACTCACTCCCTGATTTTCCTCTGCGAACAGACGCCACACTAGACGATTTGAAAATCACCCCTTCTCAGGTACTTGCTATTATAAAAAACCTAGACACCTCAAAAGCATGTGGACCAGATCTCATCCCGGCTGTGCTATTAAAAAAAAGATGCTCTGCCGAGGTTGCTCCAGGTCTCTCCAAATTTACAATAAATGCCTTAACGAATCTTGCTTTCCCGACTGCTGGAAAACCGCCTCTGTGGTACCAGTCTTCAAGAATTCTGGTGAAAGAACTGACCCACTAAATTATCGCCCCATTAGCCTCCTCCCGCTTTTCGCCAAAATATTTGAGTCCTTAGTTAATCAAGCCCTAGTCCAGCACCTAACAGCTGCCAAACTCCTGACTGACAAACAATATGGATTCAGGCAAGCCCGTTCAACATCAGATATATTAACTGTAGTTTCTGAACGTATATACCGTTCATTGGATAAAACAGGGGAGGGTAGAGCGGTGGCCCTTGATATATCTAAGGCTTTTGACAGGGTATGGCACGATGGTCTTCTAAGGAAAATTATATCATATGGAATCACTGGAAGAATTCTTAATGTAATTAAATCCTTCTTAAGTAATAGACAAATCAAAATTGTCCTCGACGGTCGTACATTTAAACAATATGACATAAATGCGGGAGTACCTCAGGGGTCTATCCTTGGACCCCTATTATTCCTGATATTCATTAATGACCTCCCTGATAAAATTGTTTCGGAAATGGGTATATTTGCCGATGACACCACTCTCTATAACAGATATGAGGGGAAAACAAATGAACACATATCCAAGGAAATGGCAGAAACACTAGAGGATGACCTCCAATCTCTAGTGGAATGGGGACAAAAGTGGTTGGTTACATTCAATGCTGCTAAGACTAAGCTTGTTTCCTTCAATAACTACAAGAAACCTTCTCTGCCACCAATAGCAATGGCCAAGAACACACTGCCTGAAAGTACGTTTTTTAAACTCCTCGGCCTAACGTTTACAGGGAATATGAACTGGAATAGATACATTGAGAGCATTGCCAAGGCTGCTGCAAGGAAGGTTGGCTCCCTCTACCGTGCTAGAAAACTACTTACGCCTGATAGTATCCTATACCTCTATAAGGCCACCATTCGCCCATGTATGGAGTACTGTTGTCACATCTGGGCTGGTGCATCTGCTGCTTGTCTCTCGCACCTGGACAGGGTTCAAAAGAGAGTCGCCAACCTGATAGGTCCTGAACTGTCATCTAGGCTTCAGCCTCTGTCCCATCGACGAGATGTTGCATCCCTCTGCCTGTTCTACAAATACTTTAATGGTGAATGCTCTGACGAACTGCAAACACTTGTACCTCCCCGACGTAACTACCCCCGACAAACCCGACACGCTACTAAGTCTCATCCTTTTACAGTAGAGATCCCTAAGTGCAAGAAAGCCTTTTACTCCAATAGTTTCTTCCCCAGAACTGCGGGTCGTTGGAACTCCCTTCCGGGATTCTGCTTTCCCAACTGCACTGATATGAAGAAGTTCAAGTGTAATGTTAACAAACATCTTTCTACTCATCTCCCTTCATAATGACACCGTTAATTAAGTCAAAGTGGCATTGTGCCTTGTCTGGGGTGAAAATTGAATAAAAAAAAAAGAAAAAAAGAAGACTTCATTTCTATCTGCGTAAGTATACTTTTATAATTATATTTCAGTTTGAAGAAATATGGTATAATAAAATTATGGGGTGTTCGTTCGCACCTGACCTCCATAGAATGTAAATATGTCACAAAGTTTAATAAGGTTTTTTAATATAGATCCACAGAATATTGTGATAAGTTTTTCAGTGTGAACAGGTATGGTATAATAAATTATGGGGGTTATCTATTTTATTTTTACTTTCATCATATTTTGCTTTGGTTTTGATACCCCCAAATTCAACCCAAATTTACAACCCTTCCTTTTCATAACCTATCATACTTTAATAAATCAGAGTCCATTTTCTGTAGGCTGTTTTTGAACCCAGTCAACGACGGGTACTTTTGCTAGTATATATATATGCATAATAAAATTAGGCTAAAAATAACATTTCAATGGTAAGCTTATATATATATATATATATATATATATATATATATATATATATATATATATACTAGCAGGGAGACCCGACATTGTCCGGTGTTGAATGATAATTAAACGAATGTTTCCCCCTCCCACTTTTTATTGTCATCGAAATTGTTGAAATCGTCCTATTTTTCAATTGCTTGCTCTAGTTGAGGACCCATGGCGGCAGCACCGGAAAGAAGCTTCATATGCCTCCCCATAGTGATTAGTTCACGATGCAGTGCAGTTTACATTACACTGTAGAGAACCTATTTTTGTTTTTATGAAATTAAGATACAGGAGTTAAATGTAACATACATCTCGCGACTCAACTCCCCACATAGTCCCCTGCATGCATTATTCCAGTTGGTAGTACCTCACATCTAAGTGGCAAATAAAAAAAATGATCAAAACAATACCTAAGACCGACAGAGAACAAGCCACGTTGAACAATTAAATAGACTCGTTAGAGGTTCAATCTCCAGTGGAGGCTATTCTAGAAAAGGCGACTTCAAGTAAAAGATTTTTCTAGGCACTTACTCCCCACCCAATCCTAAACCTAAATCTAATCCCCTTTATATCATGGAATTTTTAAATCGTTAAATGTGCATTAATTGTTTTCGGTGTTGTTCGGCTCCATTACTGCAATTAAATGGCGAAGCGTGTTTCGAATTGGGCGGCTTTCCTCTTAATCGGAAAGGTCAGAGGCTCAAATTGTTGCCACTTTACGCACGAATCTCAACACTCGGACGGTTGCTCTAATTAAGGTTCGCCTTTTTGTGGCCTGCAACCCCTCGAAGGCAATGGTGGGCGGCGAGTGGTGGGCGCTCATTCAATTCGAACGACTTTTAGTGATTTTCTTAAAGAGAGGAAATTTCTTTGATTCATATTTTTAGCGCGATATTTTGACGCGCCCACCATGTCGGACCGGAAGAGAGAATAGGCCAGATGTAAAGATTTGAGAGCCTCGAGTGAGGGGAGTGGGTAACATAAACACGGCATTTTTTTAAAACTCTCCTTACTTAAAAGAGGGAAACCGATTGTGAAATTTTTTTTTGCTAAAACAGACGATTGACTAAAAGTTCAATCAATGATTTTATTTATGAATGTTTGGCCATATCCCTAGTTAGAACAAAATAAGAAAATATGAAATAAATAGACACGCATATATATATATATATATATATATATATATATATATATATATATACAATAGAAAAATATGTTTGTAATAAAAAATATATACTGTTGTATATAGATTTATTAATCAATTCATAACAAAGAATACAATATATATATATATATATATATATATATATATATATATATATGTGTATGTGTGTGTGTGTGTGTGTGTGTGTGTGTGTGTGTGTGTATAATTCTAGATTCATTATTTTTTTCAGAGGTAAAGCAACCCAATGAAGTTTTAAGGGGTTTAATGCAAGAGTGTTCAAGACCGATGTAGGGCAAAATATATTTCATATTGTTTTACATAAGCATTAATATGTCGTTATACATTGATGAGCATGTTTCGGTCAGCAAGTTACAAGTAATTGGAGATTTCTTCAGACGATATTACCCATACAACAGTTCAATCAGTTTTTTTTTTTATTCTTCAGGAATAGACCGGAGGAAATTTCAAATTGCATCGTTATGCTAACTGACCTCATCCATTCATTACGTGAAATTTTCATCCTTCTATTGTAGATATTGACGGTTAGAAACTCCAAGAAAGCTACCCTTGTCAAGGACAATTACAAAGAAGCAAAGATGCGTCATTGAATTACTCTATACAGAAAAATTGAACCTATCAACATTCACAACTGCCTATTGAATGTCTTCGAAGATGATGCAGTTAATGTTGGCACATAAGGGCGACAGAGATATGAGTGGCAAATCTCGCATCGGTCTTTTACGACAGCGGTCTGGAAAAAGACTAATAAAATACACTGAAAATAATGGTGACTGCGTAGAAAATTAATTTTGCGAGCACAAAAGGCCACTTGTTTTAATGCTACTATATGTGTTTTCGTAGATCTTCAATGTTTTAGTATTTAAGTTAAAATTAGAAGGCCTTGCTTTTGGATCGAATTTCGTATCTATCGCTTGTATGCCTCAACTAATATTTAAACACAGCCGTTTCGTTAAAAAACGAAATCACACCGATCAACCACGTAACTCGAGATTATTGAAAATTTAATTTTCATACGTCCATTACAGACGTTTATGGCGTCGTAAATGCCTTTTTCCACCGAGAACCGAGTGCGCAATATGAGTGCTTTCAATCAACCCTATCGAACAACTAAAAATAAAAATTAACAAATTAATTATAGCCAACAACGCACGCATTGACTCCATTAAATTAAATAAAATTATAGGTGAATATAAGCAGGGCTATGCGTACGGAAACGTAAAAGTACATAAAGAAAATACCCCTCTTCATCCCATCATTTCGCAAATCCCTACACCCGTTCATAAACTCGCAAAAACCCTTCAGAAACTAATTAGGCCATATTTACCCCCTAGTTATAGAGTTAATTCTTCCGAAGATGTAATAGACATACTTCATTCAGTAGAACCCAAAAATGAATTTCTATCCTCACTTGACGTTGAACGTCTTTTTACAAATGTCCCTATTTATGAAACTTTAGATATAATCTATACTATTAATAAAATTCTAAATGCTGATTTATTTATTCAATTTTTTTTTTTTTTTTTGTGTGTGTGTGTGTGTGTGTGTGTGTGTGTGTGTGTGTGTGTGTGTGTGTGTGTGTGTGTGTACCAATTAAAATTTCGAACAGGAAAAATTCTTCTTTTTTTTCCTGAAAGGTGTGAGTCCCTAGATTGTCCCTATCTATACATGGTTCATAACGAACAACGCCGAGTCACACAAAAAGCCCGAAATAAGGGGGTTTGGGCCCATTCGTGCAATTGTTGAAAAAGTTACCTGCCCATGTCAACAGAATTTAGCACTGTCTGTATACAGTCGCAGTAACATCTTTCGACATACGGAGAGGACTTCTGGCGCAATGGATAACGCGTTTGACTACGGATCAGAAGTTTCCAGATTCGAATCCTGGCAAGTTCGTAATAATTTTAACCATCATTTTATCCCACGTTTACTCATTATCCTTACCTTAAGTTAGGGTATTTTTGTTTTTTTCGGTGATTTTGTTTTGTGCACGTGGGAATTTCCCATACTCTGAGTTCACAAGGTAAGCGTTGGTGGTAAGACGGTGTTGAGTGTACTTGTTGTTAAGTGCACTCGATTTTGTGTCTGTCTCGGTGTTCTGTGTGCCGACGTGGCATATAATATAATACATATAATAATCCCACTCTTCCCGCACTTAAAATCAACCCTAACACATTAAGAAAACTATTAATTTCCTGTACCACAGAGGTCCCTTTCTTTGGTCCCGATGAACCCCTATATATATATAGACTGCATTTCAATTTACTTTGCTTTCGGACAGTTATTTTCCGAATTTTATATGAACAACCTAGGAACCAATGTTTTTAATATCATACCAAAATCATCCATCTACGTCAGGTACGTTGACGATATACTTCTATTAACGAAAAAGTTAATAAAAATAAAAACCGTACTTAAAAATAAATCCGTACTAAATTTCACACAGGAATTTTTTTTTACATAGGCGTCACCACTTATCAAGGCCGAGAGGCCACTCAAGGATAAGGGTTAAAGAGTGTAGTCAAAAGGACAATATAGTAATCGATAGTAATGGAAGTTCGGCAAATTTGTTAACTTAAGTGGAACGGCTCATCAGAAACTTGTTTACGTTGGACTTGAAGACAACCATATTATAGACAGCTGGAAAGCAGGAAAACGGAAGACAATTCCACAGGCGTGCAGTTCTAAGGAAGAAGCTTTGATCATGGAATCTACGTTTAGGTTTAGGCACAAATAAAGAGTGGGGGAATTATTGGCAGCTAGACGAGTGTTTCTTGTGAAAGTTTGGCGAGGGGGGACCATAGATTGAAGCTCAGTCGAACACTTTCCATGAATTTATCAGCAGAACAATGGAGAGGAAGTTGTTAACCAGGTTAGACAAACGGACCTGAATGGGATTGTTAGTCAGGGCGTGCCGAACAAAAGGACCTGAGATATATTTAGAATTAGTTTTAGGAGTCACAATAATTAAAATTGAGAACAGTGTACAGTTGACGACAGTGACAGTTGGAAATTGCCACTTGGATACAGTTGAGGAGAGTTGCATGTTTGACTCAGTCGAATGTGACTCGGAGCAGATGGAGAAATGAATTTAGCAACCAACTATAAAGCATAGTTTTGACAGTAGATGTAGATTGGACTTTAGTGTGTAGAGGCTCGATGGTTTCACACATGCGCCCAAAATGTAACTAACATTTAAAGATGATGTCGGAGTGTGTGCTATCTTTGGTGTTGTTCTATTTTATTTTTTGTACTTGTGAGCCAGTGCACCCCCCTCGGCGTGGGAGATGACAACGTGGCCTGAACCAGAAGAGAATATGAAAGAAAACAAATCCACAGCACACAACATTGAGTCACCGATGTTGTGAGTGGGTGAAACGTGGTCTTACTGTGATACTACACTTCATATTGACTGAAGCAATCCAGAATGCTGTATTTTTTTTAATGAACACCTTATCAAGAACCATCAAATGGAACAGCGATTCACCAGTCTAAATATGACAATAGTGCCACATATATAGCCTGAATGTAGGTTTGTACAAATATAACACAATCAGCCGGTCACTAGTGAGTGACCGACCCACATGTCACACTAAATGTCTTAGAAACGGTCCCACGATGATGTGAAGATGGGCCAGTCATCGGGGTCTGAGTATTAAGAGGAAAAGCAGACCTGAGATGTTGGATGTGGGTGTGTGGCTCCTTCATTCTCTTAAGATGTCTTCACTCGGGTGGCATTCAGGTTGGAACTTTCCTTGTCCTCAGGGCTACTTCACTCTTTAATGCAGACATTTATGGCAGTCACAAAAACACACACAATACAGGTCGAAATTCATACGAGAAATATAATTAACTATTTATTTTATAAACTGTATACAATATATATATATATATATATATATATATATATATATATATATATATATATATATATATATATATATATATATATATTGCAATATTAACATACCATTTACAGATCCTACAATAGATTTTCATCATTACTTCTTTAAATCTAACTAACTTGTGTTGAGGAAGGGAGGTGCTCCCCTCCTCTCATTTACAGAAGGACAGAAAATACGTGCTCACCTCATGGCGGCCCGGACAGAAAGAGGTAGATAAAAGGAGGGAATCACGGGATTGCATTTTTATTGTGTATCCCTCCGCTTACGGCCAAATTACCACCTGACCATGCTGAAGGGTGTGTTAAACACCACCACTACCGAGGCACTAAGATATAGTGTCACAGAAATAGATATTAGCATCAGGTGTGAGAACGTGTCTAGAATGATAGACAGAATCGACTTCATGAGAAGCAGAAAGAGCAGTGGATCAAATATATGAAGCGCAAGAAAGATTTGATGAAAGAATAGAGGCACGCCTATAATTGAAAGAAATCATGTCCAAATTTCTTCCATTAATAAAAGCACGTACATCTAGATTCGTCCATACTGAGTTACGTCCCTTTGGTTAGAACAAAAAAAAATCATATTTTGGAAAGACAAAAAACATCAGCGTTAAATTAAAAGAACGGACAAACAAATTACAAGCACATACACAACCGGGCAACGCCGACCAAGAACAGCTAGTTGTTAATATAGCCATAGAAAAGTGTAGTAGCTGTTCTCATACTACACTTCACCGTTGCTACATGTTTTCGATCAGTGAAGCAAGCCTGAAACAATTTTTTTATTTTTGTTTCAATTCAGAATATCCCTTTTTGGGGAACGCGCTTTTCTCGAGATTAAAACTTTCTTTGTGTCTAACTCTGTCCTCGTGGAGAGACAAGTAAATCGGGGCTTGTATCAGTTTTTCTGTTGACATTTTGCTTAAGATTAATGTGTAATATCTGTTCTGATACTACACTTAATTATTTTTGTCTTCACTCTGTGAAAAAGAAATCCTTCCAGAATGAGGCCATTTCAATTTTCTGTTTCAGTTAAAAGCGTCTCCGTCGGGGGAACTGGATTTTCTACATATTAAAAGTAGTGTTGAAACGATTAATTGGAATCGGAAGAGAAAAAATCAGAACTTTTTATGGCATCGAAATAGATATTGAAATCCGAAAAATTTGAGCCTAATAACAGAAAATTATAATTTTTTAATTAGTTATTTTTTATATATTGGTTTAAAACTTAATTTTTTATTGCTGATACTAATCATAAAATAATAAATATTTATTAATTTAAAACTGCCTAATAAACTAAAATTTATAGTTTAATGAGTTTAGATAAAAATGGCACTGGAAAAATGTCCTGGTAAAGATGGCACTGGAAAAAATGTTCTCGTAAAAATGGAACTGGAAAAAATGTCCTGGTAAAAATGGCACTGGAAAAATATCCTGGTAAAAATGGCACTGGAAAAAATGTCTTGGTAAAAATGGCACTGGAAAAAATGTCCTGGTAAAAATAGTATTGGAAAAAATGTCCTGGTAAAAATGGCACTATAAAAAATGTCCTGGTAAAAATGGCACTGGAAAAAATGATACTAGAAAAAATGTCCTGGTAAAAATGACATTGGAAAAATGTCCTGGTATAATGGCACTGGAAAAGATGTCCTGATAAAATGCCACTGGAAAATGTCCTGGTAAAAATGGCACTGGAAAAAATGTCCTGCTAAAAATGGCACTGGAAAAATGTCCTGCTAAAAATGGCGCTGGAAAAATGTCCTGCTAAAAATGGCGCTGGAAAAATGTCCTGCTAAAAATGGCGCTGGAAAAATGTCCTGCTAAAAATGGCGCTGGAAAAATGTCCTGCTAAAAATGGCACTGGAAAAATGTCCTTCTAAAAATGGCACTGGAAAAATGTCCTGCTAAAAAGGGCGCTGGAAAAATGTCCTGCTAAAAATGGCACTGGAAAAATGTCCTGCTAAAAATGGCGCTGGAAAAATGTCCTGCTAAAAATGGCACTGGAAAAATGTCCTGCTAAAAATGGCGCTGGAAAAATGTCCTGCTAAAAATGGCGCTGGAAAAATGTCCTGCTAAAAATGGCACTGGAAAAATGTCCTGCTAAAAATGGCACTGGAAAAATGTCCTGCTAAAAATGGCACTGGAAAAATGTCCTGCTAAAAATGGCGCTGGAAAAATGTCCTGGTAAAAAAAGGCATCAGGAAAAATAGCACCGACGTTTAAATAGGAAAAAAATGGCACAAGTGAAAAACATACATGAAAATTTTATGATGTGTTTATCAAAATCTTGAATACAATATGTTAATGACAAACATGCAGAAATTTTTCCAAATTTAAAAGAAAATTATATAGATATATAAAAGTATATGAGAACTCTCGACTTTATACCCCCCTCAAAGTAAAATTTAATTTTTTAAGCGATTCTAGAATCGGAATTGGAATCGGTAATTGTATCGGAATTAAGAATTTAGAACAGAATCTGTACTTCTATTGGAATCTGGAATTTAGATAAGTGTATCAGAATCGGGTAGTTAGATCAGAATCGGGTAGTTAGAACAGAATCGGTAGTTGTAACGGAATGGGAAACAATACGGGAATTGTCCCATCACTCATTAAAAGCCTGTCTTGTGTCTAACGTTACCCTCGTGGATGGAGTTGAGAGGCTTAGACATTTTATAAAGATCTTCGCTTATATTTATATCAACGATAAAAGAGGGAAAGATGTCACAGAAAAGAAAAGTGATTACATTAGCAAAATAATTCTAATATCGAAGGGTTTTTATTATTTATGTGAACTGTAAAAGAAAGAGATCGGAACTCTCCTTATAACCGGAAATTCACATCAAGAGATTATCCGTCCTATTTGCTATTGCATGGTCACGAAAACAAAGAATGAAAGTTTTGCTGGGAGGATGAGATGTCATTTGTATTCGCACGGCTGTGCTATTATTAGTTCAGATCATTGTGGATTAACCTTCTTTTCTTAAAAAAATGGAAGACCATAATCCGAATGTTCTGTGCCAATCCTCTTAAGGTATAATTCCAATTGAGGAATTATCATTCGATTGGATAGTGATGTGAGTATATATCTCTCTAACAAAGTAAAGTCATTTTCCCCTCTGCCTTCATGCATAATAGCAAAAAAAAAAAAAAAAAAAAAAAAAAAAAAAAACTCTTCATATACGAATCTATTTCGCACTCCAATTAACTTAAGCTCTCATGCGTCTTCCCAGAAATTATGCATTAATTTCTTTTTATTTCTATTCTGAGTATATGTTTTTCGGCTTTGCGCGAGCCTTTTCTAGGCTCACACAAAAACACGAGTTCACATCTCAAGCTATATTACTTGTCATCTACATACGCACACACAAACATACGCGCACATGTACACACAAGTAGATATATTCACGTTCGCGTACATACACTCACATTCACATGTATACTCACACACGTGCACACGTACGCACACAAGGACAACGTCACTTCCCCTTTCAAAGGAAATCCACACATGCGCAAAAGACCACCGGAAACAAGTATAAAAGCAAGAGACAAGCTATTTCCAGCCCTTTTTCAGACCAGCCTCCTAGCTGGACGGTCTACGGACTGACAGCGTGCCTTTTCGGCATGCGCGCGCACGCGCACGCGCGTACCTCACACCACTTGCTACTATGTGGGACAAAAAGCTAACAGACCGTACGTACACTTCATACGCTTTCTCTCTCCATAAACTGGATTGACATTCTCACTCTTTCTCTCTATATATATACAACTTGTTCCTGAGAATACCTTTGCGTAGCTGACTGCTAACTGATGTCAATTCTTTATCCTTTGTCTTTGTCTACACGCTGGACTATCATTCCAATTTCCACTACATTACTCACTCCTTTTCCCACGCGCGAACAAACGATAGCGACCCGAACGTGAGATGAACACACATTTCCTTTTTCTTTCTATACTACCAGCCCCGCAACAAACGATGGTTACACCTGCGCGGACATGAACTCGTGTTATATCTAAAACATTCATACTTTCAACAGTAAATAAACGACACGTTTATCTTATCCATCAATTGAGTTTTTGTTTCCTTCAATTCCATTCGTTTCATTATTTTCTTTTGTAACAGGATTAGGATTTATATATCCTAGTCTTCTACAGCTTCCAGTTCGTTCATATAACACCATGATCTGCGGATGCGAGCTTAAGTGACCGACTTTCATTTCAATTTTAAAGTGCTCAACAATAAGAATCGAGTTCTGATATCTATTTCATTCATTTACTTTGAAAAACTGAATATGTGTAATGATAGAACAATTTTAAAATTAATGGTGTTTGTTTTTAATGGATTTAATTTAATGGGTGATGTGGTTCTTTCTGATCTTGACAAATTTAAAGCTTCCGGTCCTGATAGTTGTGCTCCTGAACGTTCTTCTATCCTTTCGAAATTATTCAATCTTCGTTTATCTCAGTCATGTTTCCCTTGTTATTGGAAGGGGTTCTTTGATGTCCTATCTTTTAAAATACTGGTGATCGGCCTGACCCAACTAAGTGTCGTCCTGTTGGTTTTATCTTCTCTCTGTTATTAGCAAACTTGTTCATTTCCATGGAAGTCTAGGTCTCTTCAGTGATGTTCAATATGGCTTTCATGGTTTTCGTTCAATATCTGATCTATTGACTGTTGTAATCGACTTTTTACATATATACTTTTAATCTCCCATCACTCAATACAATTTATTGTGCATTTTTATTTTCACTTTTCTACTTTCCATTTTTGTTTCTGTTCACTTTCAACTCCTGAACTTCATAAATTTCACCTGAAGATGATTCGAGATTAAAAATCTGAGTCGATTAAAAATCTGAGTCTTAAAATCTACGAGTCCATCGGCCAATAGTAGCAAATCACGTCGTTTACGTGCTAAGCCAGATATTTCAATACGTAGTTGCTCATCTCGAATGCAATTTTATTAATAGTAGGATGTTGGATTCTAATGTAAAATGCTTCGAAAATGTTTAACTTTTAAAAATTGTTTTCGTGTTGTACATTTTTTTTATTAATAACAATTGTTTGTCTAAGAGTGTAACTGAGCGAATTTGTCAGTTTATTGATAATTCAGGAATTGGTGAGGGCTATTGCGCTTTATATTTCAAATATGGGATCAAGTAAAGATTAGATATCCCGTAGCAGACGACAAAAATAGGTGAACAATTCAAGGGGCACCGGTTGTTCGACCTTGACATTGACGTTAGTTGTTTCTAAACTTGAAAGCAGGTCAAATAGCAGACATATTCGAATGTTCGCGAGCAAATTTGTTTAAAAATATATTTACAAAACTTTTCTAGATTTAAAAGAAAGTATTCACTTATTTTTATCGTCTGCTACGGGGTATCTAATCTTTACTTGATCCCAAATATGTTTGACAATATATAGCAGTCAGATCGTCTACATAAACTTTTGGATTATACTATTGATGGTGCTGTTCTAGATATTGTTAGGTCTTTCCTTTTTTATGGAAGCTTGCGAGAAACTTTGAATGGTGTCTATTTTTTCTTCTATTAATAGCGCTGTTCCACATGCCGCTATTTTAGATCCAACATTTCTTTATATAAATCCCCTTCCAGAGACTATTATTCATAAAATTAACACTTGTGCTGACGATACCACTCTATATTCTGGTTTTAGCTCGGTCAAACCTTCCATCAGTGTACACCATGTTACAGCAGTGCCAGGTTCGTTGGGTAGGTCATATATGTCACATGCCTGATTCAAAGCTCACAAAGCAGTTCCTTTACAGTGAACTCTCCAAAGGAAAAAGACGTGCGAGAGGACAGTGGAAACTGTTCAAATGCAATCTGAACGTTTCTCTAAAACAGTTTGTATTCTAAATCATGGGGAAAAACTAACCCAAGACAGATGTTCCTGGCATGCCAAAGCCTACAAAGAGGCTACAGTTGCTGAATCGACACACAATGAAAAATGCAAGAGAAAACGTGATATAAGAAAAGACAGAGCAGTCAACACCTCTAATACATAATTATCCTACAGGTGTCCTACATGCGGGAAATACTACAGAGCTCGAATTGGTCTAACAAGCCATCTTCGAACCCACAGAATAATTGCATGATCACGGTCATATTCGTAAGTAATGAACAAACATCAAAATTATATTCTGGTATTGCTTCTCACTCATCTCCTTTGGGTTAGCTGAAATATGCAGTTGATCTAAAAAGTTAACCTGCGTTCAGTTGAGGATTGAGGTAAGAAACGTCTTGTTTTGTTTAATCCTGTTAATACTCAGGTCAGGTCTTTCAGTTGTAGGCGTGTCCCTTTTCTTCCTGAGATTCTTATGGATGGATCTGCTTTCGATGAGAAATTGACTCTTTAACTTCTTGGTCTTTCTTTCTCCTCAAATCTTTTTTTGGAGTTCATATATTAGATTCATTGCTCCTTCTGCGTCTCATAAACTGATTCCTTCTATCGCTCTAAGCACTTTCCACACCTGAAGCTATTCTTTATCTCTACATATTTACTATCAGACCATGTATGGAGTACTGTTGTCATATTTGGGCTAGTGAATCTGTGAATCATGTGAAAGTTCTTATTAAAGTGTAGGAACGCATTTGTAATTTGATTGGCCTCCACGCTTTTTTTAATGTTCTACAACCTCTCTCTCGCAGACGTGATGTTGTTAGTCTCAGTATTTTTTATAAATATTACTGGGGGGGGGGGCATCCGGCTTTTTCCCGGGCGTAAAATACGCTTAAATATGATATTTTTATTTGTCCAGATTTTGTATGTATTATTATAGAGTCGTAATTTCAAAAGTACAAAAAAAAGTATTTGGGTACGATCAGCTAGAATCGAAACCGAAACTGTAGTATTCATAGCTGGTGATTTACACTGTACCAACATGAAACGCATCTGAACTTGTTAAAAATTAAATATAAACTAAGATGAACGTATAAAATGTATAACGATTTTTTTTTCAATTTTGACTCCTTAAAAACTATTTTAACCAGCTAAAAACCTATAATAAAACGGTCCATAAAAATCCAATTATTTGAGGCCCCTAGCACTGCTCTGCGATTTTTAGTTTCAGAGGAGATAGAGTTTGAAAATATGGAGACAGACATATATACATATAGGCTTTTATATATTAGATTATGGCATGTTCTTCAAAATTATCTGATCGATTTCTTGTTTTCTTTTATAACAGCTCGTTTGACTCGTTAGTCTGGTGATTGTCATCAATTCATTGTTTTGATACCTCGTTACAACACAACTTCCGGTTCCGGTAGATTCTTCCAAGAACTAAAAGCTTGTAAAATTTTCTTCCTGATGACAATTTTCTTCCTACCAAAGCATTTCCTGTTATTGCGATAACCATCTTGTCAGCTTTTTATACATCAAGTGGCCTCATGCCTTGTTTGAACAGATTTCCATTTTAAAAATTCATTATTTGAAAACATATCTTGAATATATTAGTTATCAAGATGAAAATGTGTGTTTTTAAACGGACAGAAATAATTGTGTGAATAAAGATGTTTTTAAGGACGTGGGAACATTTATTATATGTATAATTCAGTAGGATCACTTAACTAGAATCAACTCAGTCACCACAATACCACATTTACTCCAGGGGCTATCCTACATAAAATATCCCCAAATTCGTGAAAAACCTTATTTTTCGTGCATATATTTATGTACACGGATTTATTGGAATAAAAAGAGGAGTGAGGAAAAAAAGAAAAATATTTTTTAATTCGGTTAGTAACCCCCCCTCCCCAATTCTTTTTAAATGATAGATCGCCCATCATTTTTCGGTTTTTCAAAGTTGAAAACTATCAAACAATCTCTAAATGTTAGTGGGATCTAATTAGGAAAAAAAAAAAGGGTGGAGTTTAGAAAAGGGTGTAGTGTTCTTCCATCCGAACCATAAAATATGAGAATATTTCTTGTCACTTGTTCACTACAGCAGGGTTTCCCAAATTGGGCCCTACGGAGCCTCAGGGCTCTGTGAGTTAGGCTGAGGGTTTCCGGAAACCCTTTCTTAACGAGAACCAAATGCTTTATATGGAAAAATTAAATGGCCGCAGACATTTAATTATTGATCTTTTTTACTAGAAAGAGATATGATACATAATTACAGATGTAAAGAGTTTCAAGATGGTTTACGAAAAAGAAAATAAAAAATAAATGAACAAAAATGCAACAATTTTTGATTAATCAAAACCAAAAAAAAACGATTGTAAACATTATCATTAGTGTTAAAATTTGAAATTAATGTTTTTCATATTCATTTTAGAAATTATCTTGCTCGTGCTCCGTGAAAATTATTGCCCTGTTCAGGGCCGGGGCTCCATGGTGTCCTGAAGTTTGGGAAACCCTGCTCTACAGAATGCACTAAATAGCACGAGTATGAAAACCAAGGACAAGCGACCAGCGTGTTTTATTTAATGAGTGTGGTTTTAGCTCATAACTTTAAACAATATATATTTAAAGTTATGAGCTAAAAACCACACTCATTAAATAATAAGTAAAACAAAGCTGCGCTTTAACAAAAAAGAAGAAAAAAGGAAAAACAAACAAAAGTATATATGAAAAACAAAAAAAAAAAAAAAAAACCCATCGGTAACGAATTCAGGTCAGCGGACATTACATTGTTCGAGTAATTTCATACCAGGAATTAAATTCACTCTTACGAAAGTTATTGTCGAGTCATATTTTCTCATTTGTTTTTCGTTTCTTTAAAAAAAAAAGTCGGGGCCAAAGATATGATCAACTATAGTATACGGCAAGCTGATACTATTCTTTTTATGTATTAATGAATCAACCCATATCAAAACACAAAAGCCACTGGAGGATAAGGGTAAATGAGTTAGTCAGGTGTGTGGTGTGACCCTTGGCTTGGGCAGGGCCGGTTTAGCCGACGTTAGCATTAATATGAGAGAATAGAAGGGTCACCAGGTAGCAAGTGCTAACCCAAATATAAACAGTTTTGTCAATGAAAATAAATAAATAAATAATATTTCTGTAATAAAACAATTTAAATCGAAATTTGGATTGATATTTTTATTTCAAATAAAAAATAAATTGAAATACAAAGATAATAATAATAATAATAATAATAATAATAATAATAATAATAATAATAATAATAATAATAATAATAATAATAATAATAATTTTAATAAAACAATTTAAACCAAAATTTGGATGAATACTTTTATTTAAAAAAAAATAAAATTAAGAAAAAATAAATAAATAATATTTTAATAGAACAGTTTAAATAAAAATTAGAATTGATATTTTTATTTAAAAAATAATAAGCATGAATACATAAATAAATATTAATAATTTTAAAATTAAAACAATTTTAATATTTTGGAAAATTTTGGATTAATATTTTTATTTCCAAAAATTAAGAAATGAAAATAAATAAGTAAATAAATAAATAATGATGTTTTTAATAAAACAATTTACATCAAAATCTAGATGGATATTTTTATTTAAAAAAATAAAAATAAATAAATATACATAATTTTTTAAAATAAAACAGTTTAAATCAAAGTTTGGATTAAGATAATTATTTCAAAAAATAAATAAATAAAATAAATAAATAAATAAATAATAATGATAATGTTTTTAATAAAACAATTTAAATCAACATTTGGATTGATATTTTTATTTAAAAAATAAATAAATCAATCAATTAATCAATAATACTATTTTTAAATAAAAATTTAAATTCAGAATTGAGTTGATATTTTTATTTCAAAAAGTAAAAAAAAAAATAAAATAAATAAATCATAATAATATTTTTTTAATAAAACAATTTAAATCAAAATTTGAATTTATATTTATATTTAAAATAATAATCTGCATATTCTTTTAAACATTAATTTTAATTAATTTCCTATTAAATTTGTTCGGTTTTCTGAAAGGATGATCATCTTTAGTTAACTATTACATGTAATTATATTCATGTAGATATTCTACATGATTTATACTTGCGTAATATTTGTGTAAAAAGGTTATAGTAAACACAAACCTCTTTATATATATTTATGTATGCGTATATATATTGTTGAAAACATTTTGCCTACAAGACTCCTGTCAGTTTTTGGTCTACATACATGAAACTTAATATATAGGGTATTCGAACCCATGCGAAACTTTATATATGTGTTTAGCCGGGGAAAATCGGTGCAAAATAGTAAAAATTTAAAAAGTGGAAT
>NC_136518.1:806689-814189 GCF_053919585.1 Euprymna scolopes | reverse complement strand
TGTCTATGATGGACCTGAAATAACGAAAGAGGCTCAACTATGGGAACGAATACTAGATGCCAGAAAACAACTAATATAAACACGTAGAGATGTTATTGTGCATATGTTTGATCATTATGAAGAGATATTGATAAAAGTTATTGAGAAGAAAGGTGATATTACAGACTATTAAAAGTTTTTCAACGATATCCGAAAAATAATGCCGCGTGTGTTTTGTCAAAAATGATGAAAATTAAATATTTTTCCTTACCTAATCGATTTTCTTCCATTTTTATTACAGGTATTGCCTTTATATGTTTATGCTATTCTATTGAAGGAATTTCGCCACTTTATGGTACTCGGAAAGTCGAATACTTACGTGTCCAAAAAATATTGTCGGGCTCTTGTATATATATATATATATATATATATATATATATATATATATATATATATATATATATATATATATATATATACCAAATGATGCCATACTTATAAATTTTTTATTAGTTTTTGTTCGATTTCTCTCTCTCTCTCTCTCTCTCTCTCTCTCTCTCTCTCTCTGTATATATATATATATATATATATATATATATATATATATATATATATATAGTTACTTTAGAATAATATATATAGCTACTTTAGAATAATATATATAGTTACTTTGGAATAAAGTAATGTAATAGATCTACTAGTATGTAAATTCAGTGATTATTGTTCTTACAAAATATTATTGGCTGTAATATTTTATAAATACAATCCCAGCTAAATAAAAATTGCTCAATATACCAGATAGAACAAATAAATCAAAATTTAGTAATTTAAATTTTATGACGTGAAACGGTTAAATTTCAAATCTAGAATTTTTATTATATACAAGATAAAGAATACATTTGAATTAGTACATCTCCTTAACTTATAGGTTTTCGATGTCTACCCATCTCCTCAGAGGAGAAAATATTAGCAAATATTATAATGGTTTATACCTAATTTGCTAAATGCAATAAACATAAAAAATCATAAATAAAAGTTTTTAAAGTTTTTTATATCATAATTATGATTTTCTATGTTTATTTCATTTAGCAAATTAGGTATAAACCATTATAATTTGCTAATATTTTCTCCTCTGAGGAGATGGGTAGACAGCGAAAATCTATAGGTTAAGGAGAAATACTGTTTGAATTTTATTCTTTGCCTTGAAGCTAATAAAAATTCTAGATTTGAAATTGAACCGTTTCACATCATAAAATTTAAATTACTAAATTATGATATATTTTTATTTATATAACATAGTTGCTACACTGAACATGCTAATGTTTTGGAACGATTGGCTAATTAAAAAAGCTCAAGGCTCTTCTTTAGGTAACAAAAATGAAGTTTATCCGCTATTCATCATAGCTGATCCTTAAAAACCTATATAAACTCACACACACAAATTGGCAACTTATCGGTCACAAAATAAGTGCCTCAATACTGGATGTAAATTGTAAATCCAACGCTTTAAACATCGGAATTCCAACGAGCAGTGTGACCTTCATTTCCGACACCCGTCCATTCTGACCCCACTACAGCAGTAAATACGTCTTTAATCTCATGCGACAGGCCTTGGGAGCTCAACTTTGTAAATATCACAACCACTCCCAAGCTGAACAATATTTTCGCAATCACGTATCAACAATTCCCGCTCCGTCCAAATGGAATAATAGTTCATGTTAATTGGCGACTCCCAACCCTAGTCCTAACCCTAATCATCAACATATCAGCCCCCTCGTTTAATGTGTATAAAGTAGAACTGTTAAACTAATGAGAGACTTAATTATTCTAAATTAAAACCTATTGTAAAGTGTCCACTTGCATTTTGCTGTCTCTCTTTTCGATTGTTAATAGCCGCCATTAAAACGTACATTTCTTCAAAACCGGCGTCCGATTTGCGCGCCACGATATTTGTAACCAAAAAAAAAAAAAAAAAATGACTGACGCCATCTTGTTTTTTTTTTATCAAATGCAATTGTATTTTTTCTTTGCTCTTGGATCACATAATATTTCATGTTTTCGACATTTGGTTGTTAATCCTAAGCTTATTTTTGGAAAATGATTCGGGTTTGACGTTCTCTTGTGCTAGTGTGTGTATAACTGTATGGGGATGATGGCACACATTCTTTATATAACAGATGTCTTGGATGTTTCTTCCCTATAAGCGGAAAGAACGTTTGATTATGAGACGGGGTGTGCTTCGCTTGAAGTCATCAAAATGATGACTTTGTTTAAAGCACAATTGAACTATGATACTTGACTTGTTCATTTTACAAGCCATCATCACCGCACGGGTAGAAAGGCCAGGTATATCAAATTAACAGTAGGTTCTTTGATATAACGGGGGCGCTTTCGAAATGAATGTTCTGTTTACTTGACATTTGAATTTTAAACTTTAATTTAAGCCTTTATATACAAAAAAATAATTTTATAAAATCAACAGTAGATTCTCTACAGTGCAGTGTATCCTACAATGTATTATGGACTAATTGTGAAGCTGGTGCACCGAAATAGGTCTCCAACTAGAGCAGGCAATCAATCGATTTGATTGATTTCGATGACATTAAAAGTATGGGAGTGTGAAACATTCGTTGATCATTATTCAATCCCGGGCAATGTCGGGTCCTTTGCTAGTATCTATATATTAATGAAAAAGTATATGTTAAAACAAATTACTGAAATTATGTTGATGACGAATCATCAAGAAGATGAAACGCGGAAAAATCTGTGTAGCTTAGCTGAATTGTCATAAATCACTCTCTGGCACTACTCACGTATCGAGCACTGTTGAAGTAACTACTGAAAATAGATACAAAAAATTTGATGAAGACTATATATATATATATATATATATATATATATATATATATATATATATATATATGTGTGTGTGTGTGTGTGTGTGTGTGTGTGTGTGTGTGTGTGTGCGTGTTGATTTCAAGGTTGTGATTGTTTTTGAAGCATGAAAACGATGTTATTTTATTTCATTTTTTTTTTTTTTTAATATTTTATTTTTTTGTATTTCAAGCGGCCCTCCGCTATTGGTCACAAAATGTATCGAAATGAAAATGAAAAATGTTGAAAAAATAAAAGGAAAATTCTATTTTGGACAGCGTTCATTCCTTGCAACAATGTTTGAAAAAGTTCAAGTGAATTATTTTAACCGTTTGTGGAAGAAGAATGTTTTATCTTTAAAAAAAAATGTTTTATCTTTAAAACATCTAAAAAATGTTTTCAACGTATTAGCGTTTATTACAAACGACAAAAAAAAAGACGCAATTGATTTCAATATGTATAATAGATGGTTAGAAACTGAAACAAATTCGTTGAACGGTAAAAACAATGTTATTAATAGTTATCATAATGATAATAGTAATAGTTGAAACAAAAATATTAATAGATAAATAAAGTATTTATAACAGTAGTGATAATTTTAAATAATAATAATATTCCTAATAATATTATTGTACCTATTTACTTACCTCCCCACGAGGGCAGAGTTAGAGACAATGTCGGTTTTATGTGTAGTAAATCCCGTTCCCCCTTCTTACAAATAAGGCACATTGGATAAGGAGAAAGATAAAAATAAAAGAAATAAAAATGAAAATTGTCTCGGTCATGAAGGATTTCTCATACACTGACCGAGGACAGAAAAGTTTAAATGCAGTATCAGAGCAGATACTCAAATGTATAGTATAATTTATATAGAGCATTTTTGTTTAATTATATCGCCAGCTACTTAGTGTAATGCAAAGCTCTTTGTTAGTAAATAAACAAATGGATAACTTTTAAAAAGTAGCGGTCAATGTTGATATAAAGACACTGGAGATATGGCTTATTGATGGCCTAGAGGTAGTACTGTGAACTATCAACCGGATGGTTGTGTGTTCGATTCCTGATTTGGTATAGGTGCTAATCTAGCTGCACTGAAGAGCATAATACAGCGAAACAGTCTGTCTGTGGATGACTATATATATTAATGTTGGGACTATTAATCAGAATCGGGAATCAGAAAAATCGGAATATTTGGAGGTATCGGAATCGGTATCGGAATCGGAAAAATTGATGCCTATTTTCTGATGCCAAAACGATTCTTTTTTTTATTTTTTCTTATTTTTATTTGATTTTGTTTAAAGTAAAATCTTTCATTGCTGGTAACAATGATAAAATAATAAATATTTATTGATTTTAAATTACCAGTAAAGCTAAAATTAATACATCACTCCCAACGAGTGTATTTTGACGTTTAGAAAATTATTTGCATATTTAACATATGTTTTTACGAAAATCGGGGAAACTAACAATTTTATAGTTAAATAATTAGAGATTTATAAAGAATCAGAATCAGAATCGGTAATTGTATCATAATCGGTAAAAATATTGGAATCGCCCCATCACTAATATATATATGCTGCTATTTTGTAAAATGCAGTTGCAACTTACACTTTTCTGGAGGTTGAATGTTCTGACAGAACATGTTACGCTCATGGATTAAAAGATTCTGTTCAAAAATCCCATGAAGCTCATGCATTCAATTCTGATTTCTGAGTTTGAAAAGATACACCT
This sequence comes from Euprymna scolopes, assembly GCF_053919585.1. Taxonomy (NCBI): domain Eukaryota; kingdom Metazoa; phylum Mollusca; class Cephalopoda; order Sepiida; family Sepiolidae; genus Euprymna; species Euprymna scolopes. The sequence goes on along the minus strand of NC_136518.1, from coordinate 809,605 downwards.
GAAGAAGACCAGAGTAGTTCAAATAATTCAAATACAATTGTTTTTTTACTATTGGGTCACTACTTGCAAAACCAAGAACCACTTGATGATAGGGGTTTATTGGATGGAATGATTGGCCTTTTTTATTTTTGGGTAGCAGAGTAAGGGAGATAACTTATCCAACTTATTTGTCTATGTTTTTGTCAACAAATTAATTTAACAAAGATTTGAACAGTTGTATTCTTTTGATTATTCAGACTACTGTTCTCATCTTGGCGCAACGGATAAAATGCTATCTAAATCATTTCGAATTTCTTAAGTGATAGTCTTCTAGATGTTGAAATTTCAAATCTAAGAATGCAATTACGTTTTATTTAAGATTTCTGTCCTGTTATGGCTGACGGAACAAGTGCAAGCTACCCCCTTTTGTGAATTTATTAAAGGTTTTTGTTGCAATATTTTTTATTAATAATGGCGGTATGGTCTCTCACAGTCGGGAGATTCTATTTATAAACGATGCTGCTTGGAACTGACAAATCAAATTAATTCACGTTCTATTACCAACCAATCAGAAACCAGAATTGCCCCATAAAAATTAAACCTTTTCTTTAGTAACCTTGCATATGTTTTCTTCGTGTCAACAGAGGAAGAATCTTTTGCTCTGTGGCTACAAAAATTATAAAGTCAGTAACCTGAACAAAAGAACTGTCTACTGAGAACCAGTCACCTCCAGTACTTGTATAGAACAACTAACCATCAGAAACTGTTCTGAAACTAAACTGTGGCTTACAACTCAAGAGTTTCATTCAAAATTCAGTACAGATTTTCACGTTCAACAATACACACTCGATGAGGATCGGAAGTTATATCGGTTGAAAATGTAACGTTGCAGAAACGAACAAACAAAACAGGAAACAAACAAAAATCTAAATCGGTTTTTTTCTTTTTTTAGTCATTTACTACCATTACTTTCCAAATAATGCTTGCTTCTTTTTTTTTTACTCTTCATTTCGTCTGCCATGAAATTAAAAAAAAACCCTGTCATCTCGACACCAGCTTAAAAGTTTCTCACCACCACCACCACAGTTCCACACATCCATCTCATGCGTTTTTCTTTCTCCTGACCTCATGTTAGCCATAACCAGTCGTTACTCGACTTCATCTTTACATGCTCAGCTTTCCCAGTGCGCATTTTTCTTCTCCTCCTCGACCACACGCCCGCCATAGCCAGTCATTTCTGAACTTTGACTTTAAACGTCCAACTTTTCCGGCATGCAACTGTGCTTCTCTTTTTGACCATGTGCTGTTCTTTTCTCCTTTTCTTCTAATGCAAGCCCACGTACACTTGCTAATTTGCATACGTACTCAAACACCGCTGCTGCTAATACCTTTGCTAGCCATCTATCCTTCGACTATACAGCATAATCACGTTGACACACCGGTTCTCATCAGATCACGAAAGTTAAGCAACGTTGTGCCTGGCTAGTACCAGATGGGTGGCCATTTGGGAATTCTAGATGCTGTATGTTCTTCCCACTTATCTCGGTATTATTTCCAGTTGTCCTGAATCTCCATTTGCCACTGGTGTTCAACAATGTCGACTCAGGTGAGGTGTGGTTAGAGATTGTGCAACTCCTGCCACAAAAATTTCACGTGCAGGCACCCTTACAATGGGTATCCATAGTCTGCTAAGACTGAAGGAGGCCATTCTTCGGCTGCTGTTAATATTTTTAAAAGCGTTCATATGCGCTCTGTTATAGAAACGTAGTGGGAATAACATCCAAGATGAGAATGATCCTAAGAATCTAAATCATCAGAATCTTCCAAAACATAATTTGAATCATTTATTTTAATATCTGCTTCATTAGTGCTTATACCGATCTATAGAATTGCTGGAGTAAGCAATGATGAGCCTGGCCAGTACCAGATGGGTGACCATTTGAGACTTCCAGTTGCTGTATGTGCTCTCTGCTTATTTTGGCATTGTTTCTAGTCGTCCTGGACCTCTCCTTCTCACTGGAATCAAGCGATGCCGATTCAGGAGAGGCATGGAGATTGCGCAACCCTTGCCACACAATTACATGCGCAGATGCCCTTACAGGGTGTATTCTTTGTCTTTCGAGACTGAACGGATGCATCGAAAATCACTGGAAAAATGGTGGGATCCTTCTATCAATCCAGTAGATACATCACTGCTGATGCATTTCTCTACCTATATAAGAGCCAGGTATGTCCAAGGATGAAGTATTGTTGCCACATCTGGGAAAGAGCTGCTAGAAAGATCTTATCCTGCCTTGATTGACAGAGTTCAAAATAGACTTCGTAGCAGAGTAGGGGATGCCCTTTTCCCTTCCCTGCAACCTCTGTCTCACAGAAGAGATGTTGCGAGCCTGCCTCTGCTTTATCATTATTTTCATGGAAAGTGCTCATCTGGACTCCAATCTATGGTTCCCCCTCGCCAAACTTTCACGAGAAACACTCATCTAGCTGAAAACACTATCAATAATTTCCCCTACTCTTTATCTGTGCCTAAACCTAAACGTAGATTCCATGAACAAAGCTTCTTTCTTAGAACTGCACGCCTATAAAACTTTCTTATCTTTGCCTGCTTTCCAGCTGACTACAATATGGTTGTCTTCAAGTTCAATATAAACAAGTTCTTGATGAGCCGTTCCACTTAAGTAATCCAATTTACCAAATTTACACTACTAACGATTACTATGATATTGTCCCGTTGACTACTGTACACTCTTTAACCCTTATCATCGAGTGGCCTCTGGGCCTTGATAAGTGGTGACTCCTATGTAAAATAAAAATTTAATAAGGATATCTACAATGTGGAATAAGCCAGCACAGTTAAGGCGGGAATCGATAAAAATAAACATTTTAAGAGAATATATATTTTCTTTAAAAATATATATATTTTTCAGTAAATCT
>NC_136518.1:774189-801689 GCF_053919585.1 Euprymna scolopes | reverse complement strand
GTACTGTTTCGCTGTTTCACAGCTCATCAGTGCGGCTAGACAGGCAACAACCTCAAGCCAGGATTGAAACCCGACTGTCTGTATGGCAGTCAAGGCTCCTAACCATTACGCTATTGGCGGCCGCTGAACGAGTAGTGAATTTAACGATGTTTTGACATCGTCCGAAATATATATATTTAAATTGTAATTCAATGAATTTCAAAAAACTCTCATTGAAATGAAATGAAGTGGTTGAGTTTCATATCAAAGAATTTTTATTATTCTAAGCAAGACAAAGAATGTTTTAGAAAGTTTATCTCCTTAACCTATAGGGTTTCGATGTCTACCATCTCATCAGAGGAGTGAAAATATTAGCAAATAGTTATAAAGGTATGCACCCTATTTGCTAAAGTCAGTGTCAATTTAATTTATTTGCTCTGTCTTGCATATCGAGCAATTCTTGTTTAGATGGGATAACTTATAGAATATTACTGCCAGTAATATTTTGTAAACCTACAATCTCACGTTGACATAACCACTGATTGTTAAATAAAAACTATTCCGAAGTATATATATATATATATATATATATATATATATATATATATATATGAACAAATGATTAATAAAACAGGTTAAAAGACATCTTGAAAAAGAGTTAAAAACATATTTAATTTAAAAAAAGGAAGCACAAGATAAGTGGATAGTCCTTAATCCACGGAGTTTCGAAGAAATACTCTCCTTCTCATCAGAGGACAGGAATTAGCAAAATGTGGGATCGGATTTTGCATGTAAAAGTATTTAATGAAACTACAAGTAAGTCACAGATCTTACTTGGTTAAAAAAAAAATGGTGAGGTAAGGGGAATAGGAGGTAAAAGAAAAATGATAAAAAGATTTCACATGATTTCCATTCATGTGAAATCTTTTTATCATTTTTCTTTTACCTCCTATTCCCCTTACCTCACCATTTTTTAACCAAGTAAGATCTTTGACTTACTTGTGGTTTCATTAAATACTTTTACATGCAAAATCCGATCCCGCATTTTGCTAATTCCTGCCCTCTGATGAGAAGGAGAGTATTTCTTCGAAACTCCGCGGATTAAGGACTATCCACTTATCTTGTGCTTCCTTTTTTCAAATTAAATATGTTTTTAACTCTTTTTCAAGATGTTTTTTAATATGTTTTATTAATCATTTGTTCATATTATAAGCTCTATTTCCTTTTCGGTTTTATTGAGCTTTTATATCTGGTTGAGATTACTTTACTTGTAAATATCAACTCTTTAATATTTATAATATATTTTAAGTTTACCATTTTGATTACCTTGGTAAACTTATTGTAATTTATATATATATATATATATATATATATATATATATATATATATATATATATATATATATATATATATATATATATATACAGTGATGATCATATTTATTGGCACGGTAAAATAAAAGTTAAATTTTGTCTAATAAATTCTAAAAAAAGGGATTAAATTAAAGAAAATAACAAAGTATATTATGTATTTTTAACTGGCCTTTCCGATGCAGCAATCGGATTTTAGAAAAAATAAATAACAAAGGAACAACAAACATAATTGCAAAAAACCCTTGTTCAAAATTATTGGCACGGCTTTGTTTTTCTTTTAGTATCAGTATAATATCAATCAATTTCCGGTTTACGTGCTTTCTGAACTTTTTTATAGCCATATTATGCTTGTTTAACGCTAATTCAGTGAATAATTTTTTTCAGATAATTTTTAGATAGCGATTTATTTAAACTATTATAAGTGACTAAATTATAATTTTCAATCGCCATGGTTAAAACTAAGGAACACAGCGAAGACGTCAGGAAGCTTGTTGTAGCATGCCATACCAATGGGGAGGGCTATGATAAGATTTCAAAGAAGCTAAACCTTCCCAAATCCACTGTTAGAGCCATAATAAACAAGTTCAAATCGCAAGGCCACGTTATGAGTTTAGAGGGTAGAGGGAGAAAAAGGATTCTTTCCCCAAGAGATGAACGGAAAATTGTTCGACAAGTAAAACAAAACCCAAGGATCTCTGTTGGGGAGATTGTTGATGAACAGAGCACCTCTGGAGTGAATGTATCTCGACATACAGTTGGTAGAGTTTTGAAGAGAGCTGGTTTAAAAGCATGTCGTCCGAGAAAGACTCCCTTATTGAAGCCTATGCACCTGAAAGCAAGGCTAGCCTTTGCAAAACGTCATATTGATAAAGATGTTGCATTCTGGAAACGTGTTCTATGGACTGACGAAACGAAAATAGAGTTATTTGGCCATAATAAAGTGTCTTATATTTACAGAAAATCTGGCGAAGCTTTCCTGCCTAAGAACACCATACCCACAGTGAAGCACGGTGGAGGCAGTTTGATGTTTTGGGGATCCTTTGCTGCCTCTGGACCAGGGCGACTTGTTAAGGTCACAGGTAGCATAAAAAAGGAAGAGTATGTTAAAATATTGGATGAAAACCTGAAAGACTCTGCTAAAGAGCTCTCACTTGGTCGTCGTTGGTGGTTCATGCAAGATAATGACCCAAAGCATTCGGCTAAACTGACTAAGAAATGGCTTGAGGACAATCATATTAATGTTTTGGAGTGGCCATCACAAAGCCCAGACCTTAATCCAATTGAAAATTTATGGAGAACATTAAAATTGAGGGTAATGCAAAGGAAGCCTAAGAATCTTATTCAATTGGAGGATTATTGTCAGGAAGAGTGGGCTAAAATTACTACTGAAGAGTGCAACAACTTGGTTGTAAACTATGAAAAGCGACTGAGGAAGGTAATCAAGGCCAAAGGCTATACAATTGATTATTAAATAAATCGTGCCAATAATTTTGAACAAGGGTTTTTTGCAATTATGTTTGTTGTTCCTTTGTTATTTATTTTTTCTAAAATCCGATTGCTGCATCGGAAAGGCCAGTTAAAAATACATAATATACTTTGTTATTTTCTTTAATTTAATCCCTTTTTTAGAATTTATTAGACAAAATTTAACTTTTATTTTACCGTGCCAATAAATATGATCATCACTGTATATATATATATATATATATATATATATATATATATATATATATATATATATATTACTATAATAATTAAATACCTAGTACAATGGGGAAAGGAGTGGCTGGTTACTTTTAATGCATCTAAAACCAAGCTTCTCTCTTTACATCATCAACATTCTAATCCACATTTGTCATCAATTGAAATGAATGGCTCTCGTCTTCAGGAGGCCTCAAGTTTTGACAAGCTTCTGGGCTTGACCATTACTCCTGATCTTAAATGGAACACGTATATCAAATCTGTTGCCAAGGCTGCTGGAAAAATGGTGGGATCTTTCTATCGATCCAGTAGATATCTCACTGCTGATGCTATTCTCTACCTACGTCCAAGGATGGAATACTGTTGCCACATCTGGGCAGGAGCTGCTAGAAAGGACTTGTCCTGCCTTGATAGAGTTCAAAATAGACTTCGTAGCCTCGTAGGAGATGTCCTTTTCTCCTCCTTGCAACCTCTATCTCACAGAAGAGATGTTGCGAGTTTGTCTCTGATGTATCGTTATTTTCATGGAAAGTGTTCAACTGAGCTTCAATCTATGGTCCCCCCTCGCCAAACTTTCACAAGAAACACTCGTCTAGCTGTAAACACTATCAATAATTTCCCCCACTCTTTATCTGAGCCTAAACCTAAACGTAGATTCCATGAACAAAGCTTCTTTCTTAGAACTGCACGCCTGTGGAATTGTCTTCCGCTTTCCTGCTTTCCGGCTGACTACAATATGGTTGTGTTCAAGTCTAAAGTAAATAAGTTCTTGATGAGCCGTTCCATATAAGTTATTAAATTTACCAAATTTTCATTACTAATGATTACTATATTGACCAATTTCTACTGTACACTCTTTAACCCTTATCCTTGAGTGGCCTCTGGGCCTTGATAATGTGGTGATGCCTTTGTAAAAAAAAAAAAAAAAAAAAAAAAAAAATACCTACAGACACTAGTGTTTCAGTGTTTCATCCTTTCGGGAATCTTCAGTGCAGGGTGTCACGATTAACACCAGTCGAACGATTCGAACTCGGCAACACGAGACATCGCTGGCTCGATTAGCAAAGACCGTATCCATTTGGCTACCATTAACCGCGTTAAATAACGTTGAATTTAAACATTTTAATTTTTTTAAATGTTCTTTACGTCAGTCAGACAGTGATCTAATCGTTATACGATGATCTATGCATAAGAGCTAAATTGACCGACTTTAATTCAACTGAAAGTGCTCAACGATAAGAAACGAATTTCTTAAAGGGGCTGTCATGATTATTTTTTTACTATAATAATTAAATACCTACAGACACTAGCGTTTCATCCTTTCGGGAATCTTCAGTAAAGGGTGTCACGATTAATACCAGTCGAATCGAACTCGGCAACACGAGACATCTCTGGCTGGATTAGCAAACACTGTATCCATTCGGCTACCACACACACACACACACACACACACATATATATATATATATATATATATATATATTAAGTTATAAAATATATATGGCGATTAAGCTACACTGAATATTCCGTATTTCATGCACACTAGGATTCATCAGGCTTATGTATAAGCCTGATGAATCCTAGCATGGATGAAACGCAGAATATTCTGTGTAGCTTAATCGCCATATATATTTTATAACTTACTACCTAGCTCTACCTATGTATTGAGCACTGTTGAAGTAAATACTTAAAGTTTACACATAAATCTATACTTTCGTATATTAATTTATGTGGTTAAATGAAGTAGTCATTATATTAGGGGTAGGCTATAGAAACAAAATTTTTCAAATAAATGCCAAAAGTGGCTTATTACCTTCATTTATATGTAAATAGATGGGAACAAGTGATTTTGTTCAAAGCGGGTCAAAATTGGAAGGTCGCTGGCCCTAAACGTGATTTGACCATGTCGACGCGTGAAAATGGCCCAAATTTTGCCCCCGAACACACTTAATCACTTATTGAAAGCCACAGGGTGCATTTTTTGACTATAAATGTATTTGTATCATTAAATCTAACATTCCCATTGGCTATCCCACAAGTATAGGGTTTTTTAGGGTATCTCAGAGTCCAAAATGGGTCAAAATTACCCCAAAATTAGCCAAAAATGGTCGGAAATCACGGATTTTCCAAAATGCACCTCCCATGGGCCCAAAGACACCTCTACATGGCAAAAACTGTTGGGAAATGCTTGAAGCAGGCACTCTCCTAACTTTTGCACTGTTAATGAGGGGTATAAGGGCCTTTAAAAGGGGCTAAATATGGTCGATTTAGCCAAAGAGAGTCAAAAAGTCCCTAAGAATCAACATAGGTTGTCAAAAAGGGGCTTAATTTGAGTTATAGATGGAAAATTACCAAATTAGGAAATGTTTTCTTTCTGTAACAATGCAATGGCATCTTTAAATAGACACGATAACATTGCATTGCATTAATTGTGAATTTGATTGAACTTTGCTTTCTTTTTCAGTTAGTAAAATGCAATGAACATGGCTAGTATAGCAGGGCAGATTGACAAAGATTATAATTACGACGATTGGACTTATCTTCTGCTTGTTTCTCTTCCAACTAAGGCTGAATGTGTTCAAGCTGTGCAACATCATGCTGCCAAATATGGTACCACGACACAGAAAAATCATATTCACCAGTTCTCCTTGCGATTACTACAATTGTGGCAGAAGTGATGTTCGTTATGTTACAATACCTGGGATAAAACATAAACTTGATCAATCGCTAAAAATTTACGACAAAGATGTCTACAAAGCAAAGGGTTCCAGACGTGTGAATATGATTAAAACGAAACGAGAGCACCATGTCCTTCTCAATATACTTTCAAAAGATGTGAATCCTGATGAATTTGATGTACATGAATGAAGATTCTTTCTCGATCAAAAGTCTCTCTCTCGCAAATGGCTCATTTGACACTTTCCACGTCGATATGGAACATGAACGGTTTCTGGCAGAGCAAGAACTGCACAATCGTTTGGATTTGGACGATGATCAATTTGAAGTGGAGGATATAAGTGACCAATTGCCAGAGCATGATACCTCAAACAATTTGAACTACTCATTAAACAGATCGGGTACAATCCGTAGCACAATATGAATTCAGACTCTTCTTGGACAGCATTTTATTGACATTCAATGTTCAATTTACAATTAATTACTTTCTGAGAAGTTGATGTAGTAAAGTTACGATATTTCTAAAAAGTATCATTGATGAATGAACTAATGATTCATATGTTATGTACCGTAAAGCGTAATTTTGTCATTTTTGGATTGTTTTGACCCTTTTTACATCCTCCAAAGATCTCTAAATACCCTAAATACAAATGGATAAGATAACAGGGTGGTTATTTCAGTCTTCCAACTGTAAAAAGCCATACAGGAGTGTTTATAGGAGCCCGATGAGATATAATACCTGCATTTTGGGGATTATCCGTGATTTTCGTTCATTTTTGGCTAATTTTTGGGTAAATTTGACCCATTTTGGACCCTTAAGATACCTTGAAAAGCCCTATATAGGTGGGATAGCCAGTGAGAATGTTAGATTTAATTATATAGAGCCATTTATGGTCAAAAATTGAACCCTGTGTGGCTTGGCTTGGGAGGTGCATTTTGGAAAATCCGTGATTTCCGACCATTTTTGGCTAATTTTGGTGTAATTTTGACACACGATACATATATATACACACGTATATATACACACATATATATACACACATATATATACACACACATATATATACACACATATATATACCCATATATATATACACGCATATATATACACACACATATATATATACACACACACATATATATATACACACACATATATATATACACACACACATATATATACACATATATATATATACACACACACACGTATATATACACACACACATATATACACACCCTATATATATATATATATATATATATATATATATATATATATATATATATTAAATTGTAATTCAATGAATTTCAAAAAATTTCAAAATTTAAATTTAATTTAATTTAATTTATTTAAAATTTAATTTAATTTATTTGCTCTATCTTGCATATCGAGCAATTCTTGTTTAGCTGGGATAACTTATAGAATATTACTGCCAGTAATATTTTTTAAACCTTACAATCTCACGTTTCCATAACAACTGATTGTTAAATAAAAACTATTCTGAAGTATATATATATATATATATATATATATATATATATATATATATATATATATATATATATTTTACATAGGCGTCACCACTTATCAAGGCCGATAGGCCACTCAAAGATAAGGGTTAAAGAGTGTAGAGTAGTCAAAAGGACAATATAGTAATCGATATAATGGAAGTTCGGTAAATTTGTTAACTTAAGTGGAACGGCTCATCAGAAACTTGTTCACGTTGGACTTGAAGACAACCATATTATAGACAGCTGGAAAGCAGGAAAACGGAAGACAATTCCACAGGCGTGCAGTTCTAAGAAAGAAGCTTTGATCATGGAATCTATGTTTAGGTTTAGGTACAGATAAAGAGTGGGGAAAATTATTGATAATGTTTTCAGCTAGTCTAGTGTTTCTTGTGAAAGTTTGGCGAGGGGGGACCATAGATTGAAGCTCAGTTGAATACTTTCCATGAAAATAACGATAAAGCAGAGACAAACTCGCAACATCTCTTCTGTGAGATAGAGGTTGCAGTGAAGAGAAAAGGACATCTCCCACCAGGCCATGAAGTCTATTTTGAACTCTATCAAGGCAGGACAAGTTTTTTCTAGCAGCTCCTGCCCAGATGTGGCAACAGTATTCCATCCTTGGACGTATCTGGCTCTTATATAGATAGAGAATTGCATCAGCAGTGAGTGGTCAAGCCCAGAAGCTTGTCAAAACTTGAGGCCTCCCCAAGACGAGAGCTGGTGATCAGAACGTTGATGATGTAAAGATAGAAGCTTGGTTTTAGATGCATTAAAAGTAACCAGCCACTCCTTTCCCCATTGTACAACGTGATCAAGATCAGAGGAGAGAGAATCGGAGAGAACTTGGTCGTTTACTGTCTTAGATGTGCTACCATAGATGGTAGTGTCGTCAGCAAAAATGTCTACGAATGATGTAAGGATGTGATTTGGAAGATCATTATTGTAGATCAGGAAAAGAGTTGGGCCCAGGATGGACCCCTGAGGGACTCCAGCATTTATACTGTGAGCTTCTGATTTTTGCCCATCAACTACTACTCTTATGAACCTATCAGAAAGAAATGATTTAATAATCGAGAAGACATTTCCAGCTATACCATAGCTGGAGATCTTGTGAAATAAACCTTTATGCCATACCCTATCAAAGGCCTTTGATATGTCAAGAGCAATTGCCCTAGAAAGGTTGCCTCTGTCGAGAGATTCGCTAATCCTATGAGATATAACTGTAAGCACATCTGCTGTAGATCTAGCAGAACGGAAACCATATTGTGTGTCACTAAGAAGGTTATTTTTGCTGAGATGGTTGATTACTTCTCTATTTAACACAGATTCCAGCAACTTACTCATGGCGCACAGGAGACTTATTGGCCTGTACTGAGAGGGGGATGAACGATCACCTGAATTCTTAAATAGAGGGCATACTGATGAGATTTTCCAGGGTGATGGGAAGCAATTTTCCTTAAGACAACGTTTAAACAGTTTTGTAAGTATGGGTGCTAGTTCTGGTTGAAGTTTTTTGAGTACTATAATTGGAATACCATCAGGGCCGGTTGCTTTACTGGAATCAAGGTTTTTGATTAGCTTGGCAACATCACATACAGATATTTGTATATCACATAGTGTGTTTTCTAATACAGGAGGAAATATTGGGGGTTGGCGGCCTTAGTCGCAAAGGGTAGAATTGGCTGCAAAATATATATATATATATATATATATATATATATATATATATATATATATATATATTATATAAGCTTTAGCATTTATTTACCTCCCACGAGGACAATGTAAGAAGTTGTACACTTCGAACAAAGTTTTTTAGATTAAAATGTGTAATAACAAAACGAGTATGTGAAACTGTTTTTATAATAAGCCCAGTAAATAGCAAAGTTTGTTTTTATTTTTATATAAAAAGTTGTAAAAAAAATTTGTAAGTGAAATTATGTATCTTTAATTTTTTGGTTTGCTCATAGTACAAACATGTAAACTTTTTTATTCTATATTTTATTTACAAAGTTTTGTTATAAACACACATTTTTAAATTTTAAATAAAACTGTTATCCAATAAAATCATTTTTAAATGGTAAACTCCTAACTTTACCATCGTTTGCAGGCAAGTAAATTTCAAAGATTTTGTTTTAATGAAAAAATAAATTATTAAAAAATTGTAAATAGAATGTATTTAAAAAATGTTTTTCGTTTGTTTGCCTGCAGAAAAAGCCCGTAAAATTTTATTTAATCTGTAAAGTTTAAAAGAAATATATTTGTATATTTTTTATTACTCTGTACACAATTTAAAATAGTGTTTTTTAATCAAAATGTTTTTGCGTATTAACCCTTTTTCGACGGCTTCTAATGTCAAAGTTAAAAATATTTGTATTAAAAAAAAGCAATTTTAATTACAAGCTTATTTTGTTATACGCCTATTTTTAATTAACAACAAGCTTTTTATAAATTAAACCGTTTTTAAATGGTAAAACTTTTTTTGTTAATAAAAATCTGTGACCTAAAAGTTATAAAAGTATGATTCAACTCAGTTAGAACTTCCGGTTCAGTTGAATCGCAAGAGGATCACGTAAACATTGTATTCCTTCTACCCCAATTGATATTCTACTAATAGACTACCTAGTACTTACCTTTCCCAACACAATTGATATAAAAAGAATTTAACCAGGGCCTTCTTACATCCCCAAGAAATAACTTCTGCGACGGTAAATGAACTTCAACAGATTGAGTTTTCACAACTGTCTCTCCATGATAAAGTTGAAATTAAGAAAATGATGCAAATGTCATGAAAGGCAAAAAAGCTGATGCTCAGGTGAAAATAGAAGCAGTTTATAGTAATGCACATTTCACTCACTGTTATGCGCATCAGCTTAATTTAATAATAAGGAATGCAGTAAGCATTACACGAAATGCTAGAATATTTATCTCTAACATTTTGGCTATTCCGACTTTCTTTTCTAGATCACCACAGACAGCGTCTGTCCATTTTTCAAGAAGCATCTGGATGTAAGCGTTCTACATCCATTCGCCACAAGGTGGAACTTTAACATACATAAATAGAGTTCATGAAAATGTTCAAGCATTAAAAAAATGTCACTGAAATTTAGTCAACAGCATATGTAGATGAGACCGTTGCAGAAGCAACAGGAATTCTGAAATATTTGAACGATGAAAATTTCATATTTTAGTTTGAGCTATTTCATAAAATTATGTCTCATGTTGAAATCATTTCTCGGGAAATTAGCATATATAAATTCAATGAATACATAACAAATTTAAAAACTGCTATTTTAGAGATAAGAAACACCAAATACTGTGAAAATCCTTCACAAACACTCACGGGCGAAGCTAAAGAACTGTGTTACTATATATCTGTTGATACAACGAACAGATATTCTTCAAATAAACATTTAATACTTGCTAAATTGTTTTACAAGATAAGCTTTGCTAGTTTTAAGAAAAAACTACCTACAGAAGAGATATCCTTGACAACTGAAGCATATCCCATGATTGACAAAGAAAAGTTTGAAACTGAGCTAGAAATACTTTATAGTAGGTCAGATATCCATGAGTATTGCAAAGTAATTGATCTCCTGAAATTTATTTTAGAAAACAATTTAAACAATGTTCTTAGTGAAATCACAAAACTCATAAAAATTATCTTGACAATTCCCATGACTACATAAGAGATAGAACGTTGTTTTTCAACTCTGAAAAGAATAAAAACTTTTCTAAGGAACATCATGGGTTGCGAAAGACTAAATGCACTTGCAGTGCTTTCAATTAAAAAGAAGTTCTTCAGTAGTCATTCAGAAGTTAAGGAGAAAATTATCAATCTTTTCCAACAAATTAAAACAAGAAGAATGGAGTTTACTTTCAAATGAATGTAATAAGTAAAATATTTACATCTATTTAGGATTCCTTTAAGTTATTGTATTTTTATACGTGTGCATACATATAAATTATGTTTTTATGTTTGTTTTATTTTTACATAATATTAAAACAATATGTATTTTTTTAAAACAGCACCCCCAATAATCTTAGGCACGAGCCACCACTGGAACCTACAGACCACATCATGCAAAAAATAACAAAAGAAAAACACGCTATTAACTTACCCACAGTAGAATTATCATGGCCCGTTGTTCTATCATTGTTGCTATGCGACAACATGGAAAAAATGGCCTTACTGATGATAGATAAATTAAAATAACTGTTTCTATTATCGTTAATTATCGAGGGTATTCTGAGACAAAACTTAACTTAGATCACTCCCAGACTAATACACTAAAGTTCTGTAAATTTAAAAGAAAATCTGTTCAGCCGTTTCGGAGTCTATAAGGAACACACAGAGACAAAGTTGCATTTATAAAATTGTATATATATATATATATATATATATATATATATATATATATATATATATATATATATATATATATAATTTTTATTTTCTTTACATAAATAGTGATATCTTGCTATGATGTGCAGACACTTTCGATCATTATTTATCTAAAAATTTATCAAAAAATGACTAAGTTCAGCATTTGCCCCCCCCCGCCTATTTAGCCCCAAAAGTCCCCAGGGGACGTTACATCCTGGTGAAAATTAACAAATAGTGCAGTTTTAGGCCTTAACATATGTAAATTTGAGTTCTGCACCATGCAAAAAAAGAAATGACTAAGTCCATCATTTTCCACCCCCATTTAGCCCTAACAGTCCCCAAGGCCTTAACATATTTAAATTTGAGTTCAGCACCATGCAAAACTGCTAAATAGACATACACAGAAAATTTTGGACAAATATGGTAAAATAGTCCAAAAAATGGAGTGTTTTTATTAGCCCTAAAAGAGCCCCTGAGGCACACCCAAAAGTGATCGCGAAGTATAGACAAACAAAATTCTATAGAAATCAGTTAGTTACAAAATTTCAGAAAGTTTTATAAAAATCCAAGGCATCAATTTTTTTTTTAATAAGCACAAAAGTGTCAATTTTAGCCATTTTAATATGAAAGGCACCTCTAGGGAGACAACCAGAGTTTTCCTGGAAAATCCGTTCTGTTACTTTTTTACTCATATCATGTTTAATGTTTGTGCAAAATTTCAAAAATTTCTGAGTCGTAGTTATTGAGAAAAGTGCGGACAGACGAACGGACGAATGGACAAGGGTGAATTACAGGACTAGGTGTGCCAGAATTTTTGGGGAATTTTTGACACCCTTAACACAAAACTGCAAATAAAATATACAAAAATCGTAATTTCTCTTTTTAAAGTAGTTTGTTTAATTTCTTTATGGAATAAGTGCACAGTTTGATGTCAGTGTGGGAACTGTACACACAATTATTCACGAGGAACTGGAGATGCAGAAGATTTGCGTGAATGCATCAGTTCATAATTCTATTCTTTTCACAGACTATTTGACCAAGATGGGCATCAAGGTAGTTCCTCACTCTCCCTGTCCAGACCTTGCTCCCTGTGACTTCTCAACTGAGGTAATTTTAATTTTTGTCCCAATCCAAAGTACCATTTTTGAGAGAGTTGAATTCTCATAACATTAAAAACAATACTGTGTCTAACTATGTCCTTATGGGGAGACAGATGAACCGAGTTTCAAATGTTCCCATGTATTTACATCTCCATGAGGGCAGAATTAAATTCAAGATAGATGTTTAATGTGGAGAAGATCCAGCTCCCCTTAAAATGGACACTCTGCATTGAGACAAAAAAAAAAAATTGCCTTAGTATAGAAGGATTTCTTCTTCACTAGCCGAGAATAGAAAAACTGAAGGCTAATATCAGAACAAATATTACACATTAATGGTAATGAGACGATTCCAAAATTTTTCCCAATTCCAATACAATTAACAATTCTATACTAAATTCCCGATTTCGATCCAAGTACACTCCCAGGCCCCATCTTCTGCATGTCAGTACAGTCAGGGAAGCAGTAACCCGAAAGAGAATTCCAAATTCTAGCAGTCTGTTGGAAGGCTTTCTGGTGTATAGGGATCTCTATTATGTAGGGGTGGGATTTTGCTGTTTGTCAGGTTTATCAGGGGTATTTATTTACATTGAGGAGGTACAAGGGCTTGCAGTCCGTTGGAGCACCTATCATTAAAAATCATTAAAATACTTGTAAAACAGGCAGAGGGATGCAACATTTCATTGATGGGACAGAGGTTGAACCCTAGCTGACAGTGTAGAACCTATTAGGTTGACAATGCACCAGCCCAAATGTGGCAACAAAACTCCAGACTTGGGTGAATGGCGGCCTTGTTTCCAATTCCGATTTTTAAAAAAGTTTATTAACATCTAATTAAAGATTTGATGCTTTTTAAAAATTTTCAAATGATTGTAAACCCCCTCCACACACACACACACACACACACACACACACACACACACACACACACACACACACACACACACACACACACACACACACTCCGTTTAATGTCCCCATATATTTAGCAAAACGTAAAAACTATACTGGAGGAAGGCGTATATTACAAGAATACATCTTTCTAAATGACGTTTCTAACTTTTGCAGATGAGGATTAGTTATTCATATTATTTGAATTTATCGTCCTGCAGTTTTCATCTTGAGTGTTATTTTGACAACGTTTCAGTCGATGTAACCTCCGACCTTCTTCAGATGTATCTTGTTGAACTCAGGAATATTTCAGTCAAACTCGGGAATTTAGATGGAAAACATTCCCGAGTTCGACAAGATATATCTGAAGAAGATCGAAGGTTAAATCGACCGAAACGTGAAAAATCACACTCAGGATGACAACAGTAGTCTGATGAATCCAAATAATACGAATTTTTAAAAATATTTTTCTCAAAAGTTTTCCTGGTAATTGATTAAAAATTGTGAGGCAACATTTGTGTTTCTTTTAAAACAAATTTAATTTGCATTTGGCCGTCATTAATGCAGTCTGAAATTTCATAAACTATTAAAAAACAATCGACGATTAGTATGCAAAGTATGAACAAAGTATGAACAAAGCTTCTTTCTTAGAAGTGCACGCCTGTGGAACTCTGTTCCGTTTGCCTGTTTCCCACCTGGCTACATCGTGGATGTCTTCAAGACCAACATAAACGAATTCCTGGTGAACCGTCCCCTTAAGTAAGACACTTTATCAAATCTCCAATACTAACGTACTGTATACGCAATAACCCTTATCCCCAAGTGGCTTCTGGGCCTTGATAAGTGGTGACTACCTTGTAAAAAAAAAAAGGAAGAAGAAAATAGTTTAAGAACAGAATAGTTAACAAAGCCCGTTCCATATCAAGAATGAGTTATTACATAATAATCTTACTATTTAGAAAACCATTCTTACCACTGGGATGGGTTTCTGTTAACTATTCTCTACCTTCCTTTAAAAAGAAATGTTTTTTCTCACAATTATAAAGATTTGGTCGGTTTTATATTGATTTGTGTCAGCAGTAGTTGAAAACCAGAAGTCGCAAAATCCCATGGAACATGGACATACAAACAGATAAACTCGTCCAAGCAAGAAGACCAGATGTTATAATAGTTAGCAAGAAGACCAGATGTTATAATAGTTAGCAAGAAGACCAGATGTTATAATAGTTAGCAAGAAGACCAGATGTTATAATAGTTAGCAAGAAGACCAGATGTTATAATAGTTAGCAAGAAGGAAAAGTCCAGCCAGATCGTAGATTTCACAGAAAAAAAAAACGTTTACAAAGAGAATAAGAAAGTTAACTCTCGAATGTTTACTTTGCTTTCAGTAATCTATGATATAAATCTCACCTGACTGTTTATATGTATGTATGCATGTATGTATGTATGTCTGCCTGCTTAAAACTTCCGACAGAGCCAACGGATTTTCACGAGATTGGTATCATTTTGAAGTCGACCCTTCAGACAACAAATATCGAAAAATTGGCTAAAAACATTAATTCCTTCACCCTCAATAGGGCCTTTTCTACAAGTTCTTTTTGCCCATATTTTCAAAAGTCATCCCCTCTTTTTGATTGACTAGCCTTAATTTAAACCTTGTCCACTTTGGGTTCTTTTTTTGGGGGTGTATATATATATATATATATATATATATATATATATATATATATATATATATATATATATATATATATATATATATATATATATATATATATATATATATATATATATATATATATATATATATATATATATATATATATATATATATATATATATAAAAGCAAACAATTAATAAAATATGTGCAAGAAGGGAGATAGCTCTTAGACAAAGGGAAATAACTCGATATTTACTTTGCAAGAAAGTGAAACTAAAATATAAAATTTCCAAGAAATTCTAATTTCATTTTCACATAAAATGGCGACTCCCCATCATGAAAGCCTGCTCGATCAACAAAAACAAGCCGTCTACGTACTCATAAGAGATGGCTTGGCAGCATATGAACAATATTTACAGATATTGAATGTCTCAGATTTTTTAAACGGAGAGGAGAAAAACTATTTCGTTTCCTCGGATCTGGGAGATTTTTCTGACTCTGACGATGAAGAAGGCGAACCCCTGATTTGTCTCCAAAGTGCGAGATTTCAAGATGCTGGTGATTATTGCTCCCTCGAAGTAGATGGAGGGACCCCGTACCATGCAGAATCTGCTGAACTTAAAATTGAGACTAGAGTGAAATTTTCCCCGGGAATTTGTGAAGAAATTTTCAAGATGATAGGAAAATGTTCGCATTCAATCAAGATCGCCATGTTTATGTTCACGGAGAAATCCATCTTCAAGAAACTTTGCAAGAAAAAAAAATCCAATCCGGAAATCGATATTTTCATTTTGGTGGATAAAAGCCAGGTATGTAAATGTGAAGATTAGACGGTATTTTAGGTTTATTTGTTTTGTTTTTCGAAAAGGTAATATAAAATTACGTGCTTGTTTGGGTATTTCTGCATTACACGGACGGCGCGGTTGTTAGGGGGCAACAACTCCAATTTCTTCTTGGTTAAATAACATGGCAAATAAATAACAAACAAGATTTTTTTCCAAACACAAAAATATTTAAAAACCAAAACATTTATTGTATAAAAATGTATCAATATATAATTGCAAAAACATTTATTGTATAAAAATGTATCAATATATAATTGTAAAAACATTTATTGTATAAAAATGTATCAATATATAATTGTAAAAACATTTATTGTATAAAAATGTATCAATATATAATTGCAAAAACATTTATTGAAAAGGTGCCTGTTAAGATAGAGTCAACAGATTAATTTTTTTAAAGTATGTTTTTTTAATCCAAAAACAATAGTGTTAACTTAATACCTAAACGTAGATTCCATGAACAAAGCTTCTTTCTTAGAACTAAACGCCTGTGGAACTGGAACTTTATTTCATTTTCCTGTTTTCCAACTGACTACAATATGGTTGTCTTCAAGTACAATGTGAACAAATTCTTGCTGAGCCATGCCCTTAAGTAATCCAATTTACCAAATTTCTACTACTAAAGATGACTAACATGTTCCCCTTGACCACTGTACACTCAGTAACCCTTATCCTCGAGTGGCCACCGGGCCTTGATAAGTGGTGACTCCTTTAAAAAAAAAAATGTCATGTTGAAAATAGTAACATATTAAAAAATTACAAAAATTTATCAAGTAGAAAATTATAGCTTAAAGCAATTTTTATGGAAAATTGGGAGAAATGGCATTTTCCCTAGATGTGAACACCTTGAAGATTGCGAATACAGGGCAATACTTATCTCCCTTTTCGTCACTGTAATAGCGATAAACTTTTCTTTCTTTTTTTTTTTTTACTAAAAACACAATAATTCTTTTTACTGAAATAGTTTTTTACTAAAAACACAATAGTTCTACTCCATGAATTTTCGTAATTTTTTAATATATTACTATTTTCGACATGTCAAATAAGTACTGTTGTTTTGGTTAAAAACTACATATTTAAAAAATCAATCTGTTGGACTCTATCTGAACAAGTACCATTAAAAGTAAAGAAAATACAGAAAAGTCTGTATGATGTACGTAATCGTCACAGAACAAAGATGTCATATTCCAAAAATAACTTAAATCGATCAAATAGTTTTATTTAAAATTAAGAAAATCAAAATGTACTACTTTTAGTGATTTTACCACTAAACTGCATTGAACGTAAGGCTGATTTTTTTTTTATCTCGACATGCCGCTTTATTGTTGTTGTCCCCCCACCTTTTTATTTCATAAGATTTAATCATGGCTGAATAAAACACTATGACTCGCTTAGTAATAAAATTTGATTTTCTTGAATAAAAAAAACCTACTTGATCAAATTATGTGATTTTTTGAATATTTCATTTTCGTTCCGTGACTGGTACGTACATAGCGACTTTTCTGTATTTTCTTTACTTTTAATTGCCGCCATAAGTGCCAATTTACATAAGCACCATATATTTTTTTTTAAGCGGGCATTTTTCAGCATTGACAACAAAATGCAAAAGTGACCAAAACATCAAATATACAACAACTAAATGTTACCAAAGGCAAAATAAGTTACTCTTATATCTACCCGAATAAGTTTATTTGTGGTTTAACATATTTCGAATCGTTTTGATGAGGATCGTTCCAAAAGTAAACCCTCTCTCTTTTTTGTTTTTTAAATTCAACATATTGAAGAGCTATGAAAACGGGAGTGATACCATTAAAACGGGTGTTCTCCAGATTTTATTTTTCTATATTGTTACCACAATTTTAGGTGATAAACAATGGCTGCACATAGGCATTCAGAGAATGCTTTATCATATGAGAGTTGTTCCAAAACAAGCCTCCTATTATTTTTTTCATCAAAAAGTTGAAGAGCTACAAAGACGGGAGTGGTACGATTAAAATGAGCAAACTTTTGTACTTCCAAATTTATTTGCACTATATAGTCACAACCATTCTCAATTCAGTTTTGCCAAGAATTCAATGACGTATATCTGTTTCTGTTACACATCTATGACAGGGGTTGATTTCTTTCAGTCTCACACTGTCAATATTTGCAACAGAAAGATGAAACTTTCAGGTCATGAATTCATAAGTTCAGTCATCATAACAATGCAATTTACAATTCCCCCTGATCCATTCGGACGGAATAAAAATAGGCGACATTACTTTTGAAATGTCTCTCGTAGATATTTGATTCTGATTTGTCAGTTTTTCTTACACTTCTTGGTGTCCTTTCTTAACCTATCACTTCGAAAACAGTTCCTGTGTACCGTAGAATATTGAGTTGCACCTAACTTCCTAACCACAAACTGAGTATGGGAAATTTCCTCTTCCACCTCAACATGAATACTCCTGACAAATCTCATGAGCGGCAAAATTCAGCTTCTTCACTAGAGAGGCCATAGAATTTTGAAGATGAATGCTTCTCATTTAATTGCTCTTCTTAACAGTGTTGCGCTTTTTCTATCTTGATAAGTTTTGCTTTGTTTTGATAAACATATATTCATTGTTTTGATAACCTAACTATATATATATATATATATATATATATATATATATATATATATATATATATATATTTTACACAATGATCACCACTTATCAAGGCCCGGAAGCCACTCAGGGATAAGGGTTATTGCAAGTACATTATGTTAGTGTGGAGATTTGATGAAGTGTTTACTTAAGGGGGCGGTATATTATATATATATATATATATATATATATATATATATATATATATATATATATATGAGAATAATGAAAATAGTATTCCGATGCAATAGGGAGATAAAAAAAGGAACAAACCAAGTTATCAATGTTTCGTCTTTATTGCGAGACTTCTTCAATGAATGAAATTAAGACAACAAAATACTCGAATGAATAAAATTAAGAAAACAAAAGACCAGTACAAATATTTGAAAATATATTTTTGATGTAATGAAATGTATGACCTTGTTCCGTTTCAGAAACGGAAAATGTCGTTGGACAAAGGAGTCATCGTTTATCAAGGCATGAAGGCCACTCGAGGATAAACGTTAATGAATGTAAGATGGTAGTGTAGTAATCGTTAATGGTGTAAATTGGGTAGAATTTGATTATTTATGAGGGACGGCTCAACAAAAATTTGTTTACATTGGATTTGAAAGCTACCATGTTGTATCCAACCAGAAAGCAAGACAGCAGAACAGTGTTCCACAGGCGAGTAGTTATGGGAAAGATGCTTTGTTCATGGAAACTGTGTTTAGATTCCCACACTCTTTATCTGTGCCTAAACCTAAATGCAGATTCCATGAACAAAGCTTCTTTCTTAGAACTGCACGTCTGTTGAACTCTCTTCTGATTTCCTGCTTTCCAGCTGACTAAATCTGATTGTCTTCAAGTCCAATGTAAACAAGTTCTTGATGAACCGTCCCCCTAAGTAATCACATTTACAAAAGTCCCACTATATATGTTTACTACCTATAATCACATTGACTAATGTATACCCATTAACTGTTATCCTCAAGTGGCCCCCGGGCCTTGATAAGTGGTGATCCCTGTGTAAAAAAAAAAAATTGTTGATAGTCGTTGTAGCTTTATTATTATTTTAAAAATTAAATGATTGTTTTTATCCTGTTGTTTTCTGATATTAGATGTTAATATTTACATATGCCGAATTTAAATAAAAATTCAATGTAACTTTGCCAATTGTTTCACACAGAAAGGAACAACTCCTCAGAAGTTTGTTAGATCACTTCTGGTGAAAAATCTTACAGAAAAAAAAAATCCAAAAAAGACTTTTTTTTATATATATATTTCCTACAGAGAACCGTTCCCTAAAGAAACCATATGGAAGTGATATGCTCACAAGTTGTTTATGGTAGTGGATGAATCAGTGCAGGAAGTAGGATGGGTGTTGGAAAATCCACTTTAGTGCTAACTTGGCGTTAGCTACTTCAAATTCTAGACCAAGGCATAGATAAAAAATCTCAGTATTAAAGGACGATGAAAACTGCTTTTTAGTACACAAACATGGGCCTCTCAGATTTCAAGCATCCAATATCTTTGCTCCTCAGTCCCCTATTTTTATACTCCTCATTTTGTACTTTTTTTGTTTATTTTATTAACATTTGTTCAGATTAAAAACCTAAACGGAGTTCTTTTTAAAATTTGCTTTCAAAAAAAGATTTGGTCTGAAGATACTGCTTCTCTAAAGAAGTTGCAACAGAAACGTGTATGCACATATTTAGTTAATATTTGTATGAATATATACATATATATGTAGTAGAGATTTAGAAGGCTGTCACAATGCGAGGAATGGAATATAGTCGTTGTTGGTAAGAGAAGACGAGAACAAGTGGCGATTTACAAATCAATAAGTACATACATATATTTTATATATACATATATTTATTCAGTTGTATTGGTAAAATGTCTTACTTGTTATGTCTGTGACAATATCCATTATTAATTTCGGAAAAATTCCCTTTTCAAATGGTAATCGTAGCAATCCTATCCTATATATATATATATATATATTATATATATATGTTGCGAGCCTGTCCTTGTTTTATCGTTATTTCCATGGCAGATGCTCGTCTGAACTCCAATCTCTGGTCCCCCCTCGCCAATCTTTCACGAAAAACACCCGTCTAGCTGAATCCACTGTGAAAAATTTCCCCCACTCTATATCTGTGCCTAAATCAAAATGCGGATTCCATGAACAAAACTTCTTTCTTAGAACTGCACGCCTGTGGAACTCTGTTCCGTCTGCCTGCTTCCCTCTGGATTACAACTTGGATGTCTTCAAGTCCAATGTTAACAAATTCCTAATGAACCGCCCCCTTAAGTAAACACTTCAGCAAATCTCCTCACTAACTTAATGTACTTGCAATAACCCTTATCCCTGAGTGGCTTCCGGGCCTTGATAAGTGGTGATCACTGTGTAAAAAAAAAAAAAAAATGTATATATATATATATATATATATATATATATATATATATATATATATATATATATATATATATATAGGTGTATCAGAAAGTGGCATTAAAAATGATGATCAGAACTTTAATAATTCAACTTACTATTTTTCGAAGCTTATAACTACTTGAAAAATATAATTCAAATCCTAATTTTTTTTCAATTAAAGGAACAAAGACCAAATTAAAAAAAAAACAGGTTTAATAGCAAATTATGCAATATTTGTTTTTTGAAGCGGTTTTCTTTAAAAAAAAATATAAAGAAAATCAACATATTTTGATTTGTTTATAAATATATGTATATATATAAATGGCCAAAAATCACTTACTTAAAAAAATATACTATTAAATCGCTAGTTCCATCCTTCATTGTTAAAAATTTATCCATATTTATATTTTAAATTCTATGTATTTTTTAAATAAAAGGAATTTTTAAAGCGAGGGTTGTAGAAAATCGCATTTTCTCAACGTCTTTTGCGCGAAGTTGCTCCTGCTAAAATGAAATTTATGAAATATGGATGAGTCCAAGGAATATAACTAATGTCTCTTTTTTATTGCATGTGTTAACAAAATTAGTATTTTTCATCCTCCGTATTTAAAAAGGAAACGCACATTCACTTATAAGTTTTTCCCCAGAACAAAAAATCCGCTTCGTCGATTTAAAAAAAAAATTCTTTTAATAAAATACACAAGTTTTTGATTGATATATTTTAATACTTATGTTTTTTTTTAAATATCTAAAAAAAGAAAACATTCAATGAAATAGAAATATTTGCCATCAGCGACTGGTATTTAATTGACGATGTAAGCATAACATGAACTTTCGTTAAAAAAAAAACATCAAAGTGTTTTTTGAAAAAAAAAGGTTTTACACTTTGGACTTTACAGGTAAATTTCCAAAAAACTATTCTTTTTTTTTTTTTTTTTTAAATTAGAATATTTTCTTTATTGATCTTTTATCTTCAATTTGTGATATATAAAACTTTGGCACATAAATTTATTATTAAAATTGTAATAGACATTTCAAAATGGGGGTGGATGAAAAAAACGTTTGTCTAAAATATTATATTTGATTTATTGGAAAGAGCATAAAATTTCACATTGACCCTGAAAATATCATAAAAATTGAACCAATAGAAAATTTTTTATAGATTTTTAAAGTTTAAAAATTGAAAAATATTTAACTCGTAAACTTCTATTGATTTTATTACGTAAAAATATGTCTGCATGAAGGCACGCCTGCATTTTGTAAACATTTTGTAAACACTGTTTTTAAAAAATAAAAAATAATATTTCCATTATTTTTAAACAACTTTAATAGTTTATTTTGGAAGTATATTCCATACAGAAAATAAACAACCCACTTTAAAAAGAGAAATTACGAGTTTTTTATATTTTATTCGCAGTTTTCTGTTGGGGGTGTCAAAATTTCCTCTAAATTTCTGATACACCTAATATATATATATATATATATATATATATATATATATATATATATATATATATATATATATATATTATTTTTTTGTTATATATATTAGTATAAATAGCAACCGTATTATTCTACATTTTTCTTATTGGGGAAGTGGTATTTTCCACTGAAGAGCCACGTATTTAATAGCTGTCTTTTTTAAATCTCCAAAACAGCTACGTGGTAAGCAGCTGAGGATCCCCGTTTTATATTTACAAAATTTTAGTTAAGGTTTTCTCTTTTCATCCTTATATCTCTTTTATAATTGAAGACTTTTGAGAAATCGGCTTATGCAAGTGCTCAGTCTATTTCTATTTAACAATTTTAGTTAAGGCTTTTTTTTTCTTTTCTTTTCCTCTCCTTATATAAATGAATTCTCTTTTGTAATTATAAACTTTTAGAAGTCGGCTTATGTAGGTTAAAGTTAGTTTCTTTTCTTTTTTTTTTTTTGGAGGGTGGGGAGGGTTTAAACTGCATTCTTCATTTTTATTTTTACATTTTTTATTCTAAGCTTCTTTAGACACACACACACACACACACACACACACACACACACACACACACACACACACACACACATATATGAATAAAATAAAGCAAGATATAAATGATGCTTTAGACGGTATGTGAATAAAAAGGAAAAACCTAAAAGAGTAAAAACAAAAAATAAAATCAACGTTTCGTCCCCATTTCAGGGGACAGGATTTCTAGGCGAGGATGTACAGGAAGACAGTCATATCACATGCGAAAGAGGAGAAGTTTAGTTCTCTTTCTGTTCTGGAGAGCTTGAACAGAAAGAGAACTAAACTTCTCCTCTTTCGCATGTGATATGACTGTCTTCCTGTACATCCTCGCCTAGAAATCCTGTCCCCTGAAATGGGGACGAAACGTTGATTTTATTTTTTGTTTTTACTCTTTTAGGTTTTTCCTTTTTATTCATATATATATATATATAATGATTGTGGAGCTGGATTAAATCCGACGATATGAAATAAAATGGAGGTGGAAGGACCTGGATACTCAACATTTCACCCGATTTATGCGGGCTTCTTCAAGAGGGATGGTCATTGACGAGAGAGTCGGAGGATTGGGGCTATATATAATGATGGGGGAGAGCAACGTGTTTTCCTTATGTAAATTAGATGTCATATATACATATATATACATTTTATGAGAGAAAAAAATAAATTAGAGTAAACTAGTGTAGTGGATTACGTCTAAAAGTTAAAATATCATAGAGATTAAAAAAAAAAATTGCGTTTGGAAATATAGTGGTGATAGATTAAGTAAATAAAATGACACGAGATTACGAAAGAATTTTTTTTTTTTTAAAATTAGAAATAATTGAATTGGGATAAAATAGCGTAGTAACTTAAAAGATGGTGTCTAAAAATAAGAATAGGAGGTGATAAAATGGAGTCTAAAAATAGATAATGATAAAATAAAATACAGTAAATAAGTAAAATAAAAATAATAAAATTAAGTGAAATTATGAATTTTTTTTTTTTTTATCGCGTTTAACCGGTGTCTAAGTTGTTCTCTTTAATAATTATTTTCGACAGAAAGGGAGCAACATGGAAAAAAACTTTTCTTTGCTTAATTATATTGCTGGAATGGGAGATTATAGCCGACTCAATTAAACTTTGTGTGGATCTGTTATGTATGTGTTTAAGGAAAGTTGCTTTGTTAAAATCAAAATGGTGGTCGTTCTCCATGATGTGACAAAATATGGTGTTGAGTGTATTGTTGTTTTTTACATCTCTTTTGTGTTCATATATTCTTTTATTTAAATTACGTTGAGTTTCTCCTACGTATATTCTTCCACAATCAAGGCAAGGTATGGAATATATTCCGGCTTTGGTGTTAATGTTGGTATTAATCATAATTTTACGTGTTAGATCCCTAATTGTTAAAGAGTTTAGTTTTGTTATTTGAATGCCTGTCTTATTTAGGTTCTTATAGATTGTGTCGTTGTTTTTATTAGTTGTAATGTTAATTGTCTGTTGTGTGTCTGGCTATTTAGGGAATGGTCTCGATTTCGGTAAATTTTTAGTGCTTTTCTTTTTGTATTTGCCAAAAAATGTTGAGGGTATTGCAAGTTCATGAATGTACGTTCGATATACTCAAATTCTTCCACGATGTATTCTTCATTGCATATTCTCAGGGCCCTAAGAAAAATCCTATTAGAATACCTCTTTTTACTTTATCATCGTGATGAGAGTAAAAGTATATGTAATCATTTTTATTCGTGACTTTCCGATGGACTTTAAAACTTAGATGATCATTGTTATCTAAGTTTTAAAGTCCATCAGAAATTCACGAAACATACACAAAAAATGCACACACTAACACATATTTTGGCTTTTATGTATATAGATGACACAAAATCTCTTTACAATCATTTATAACCTAATAAAATGTTTATTTATTTTTTCTTTTGTTTTTGCAAGTGAAGAAAATATTATTTTAGTCACAAATTATAAATGAAATGTTACAAAAAAAAAGATTCCTGGCAACGCCAGTTCAGGATTGCTAATATAGAAATAGATGAATCTTACCAAGTCTTTTTTCTTTTTCTTTCTCAGTTTGATGACTTCCTGGTGATGGCGAAGAAGGTAATCAAGAATGATTTTAAAAACAAAGAAATCGGCATCAAAGTGAACGCCATAATGAAAAAGGGAAACAATCAGGGAAAGATGGCAGGAAAAGCCCACGAAAAATTCATGGTTGTCGATGAATCGAGTGCTTTGACTGGCTCGTATAATTTCACTTGGAGCTCCGAATATTCCAACTATGAACAAGTGATCATATCCAATGATCACGAAGCCATTGTGAATCCGCTGTTAAAGCACTTTAAGAAGATGTCAAAAAAAATTAAATATGAAACTTTGTAAGGATGCCTATTTGACCTCATTGAATATTAACGCTTCCAAATTTTGTAATCTCCCCCACCCCAATCTCAAGTTCAATTTAATATTGTATTATGATGTTTTAATATTGTATTATGATGTTTTAATATTGTATTATGTATTTGTATTATAGCGTTTTTCTTTATCAAAAGATAAAATCAACAAGATGTACCTGTAACCCATCGTATCACATCCCCACCTGGTCCTGGATATGACCTAAAACTATATCTGATGGTGAAGCCCCACCTTGCAGGCCTTGGGGAGTGTGGAGCCACCCTTTAATTGCCATTGCTCCCAAGTCCACTCTGACCCGGAGTGGTAGTACCTGTTAGAGTTAAATAGAATCCGACTTAAAAAACAAATATACTCCATTAAAAATCGTTCCTCAAAATAACTAGATTCGGCATTAAATAACTAATACGTTAAATTTGAACACTTTTACACTTCCGGTTGCGTCATGGAGTAGAGGTAAGATGTCAGATTTTCTTTCACTTTCTTTTCCGCCTTGCATCACGGATTCGAGCCTGCCTGTCTACTACCACATTTTTTTTTTTTGTTGTTTACACCTCCAAACGCCCGGGCAACGCCAGGCACCCAGTCTAGGTCATCATAAAATAGATATCTACTTTTAAAAAGTTTGAATATGTTGCAGTGATAAAAAGGGGACATAACTCTAAATAAAGAAAGTTGAGAGTTATCGCCCTTTTTTCTGAATTATGGCCCTTTGACAAGTAGGAGTGAGAAACTAGCAAATGGCTACCCGCCGGACATTCAATAACGTCATGTAAATAATTTAATGTTTCGACCGTGAATAAAATGGGTTAAAGCACAACTAAGTCAGTATACTTATTATGATATCTAATGATCCAAACGTTACATTGCTCGAAACACAGCAAAACAGATAAAATTGTTTTTAGAACATGCTAAGATGCAAAAATATTTTCTTAAAAGAAGGGGGGGGGGACACAATCCAATTTTTTCTTTCTTTTTTTCTTTTTTGTCTTTTTTTTTTTCAAGTTGAGACATTTCTTATTAATTTCGGACCATAGCGGGTCCATCTTCGGAGAGCAAAAGAGTTCTATTGTCTATTTTTTTTTTTTCTTGCAAGTAAAATCCTTGTCTTGTTAAGTCCAAAGCATGCTGTTGTTAAACGCATGAGGAATCAGCAAACTCTTCTCTGCAAGCTATTTTTCTTCTTTTAATAAAATATTTTTGCATCTTAATATGTTCTAAAAATAGTTTTATCTGTTTATTCAAAGTTTTTAAATTTCTAATGATGCTTCCAAGAACTTTAATACCAATTTAGATACTTACTTTATAGCCGGTGTTGCTTTCACGGAAACAATGTTCTACATTCCAAACGAGAGATTCCAGTTACACTGGCTATAAAGCAAGTGTTCAAAGATGTCTTTATGAAATTATCTACCTAATAGCTGTCCTCGAGAACTGGAACTGCCAAAAATCTCCTTCACATGGGGGATAATTATTTTGCAAAGTGTCCATTCATTTAGTATTAGAAAATTTTTTAGGAATCATAATGCTCTATCCCCATATGCTATGCACAAAGTATATAATTTTTTTTACTATTATTCGCCTAAAACAAGGCATAGTGCCACTTTCATGTAAATGGATACTATTTGGGACCAAATTTACAGGGATACTATGTGTAATAGAGCGTGGACAGTTATAATCAAATATCTAGCCATGAGCAAAATGACGTCATGGCAAGGGAAGAAAAATCTTTAAAAAGAGCAAGCACGTTCGAGAAAACGATCACGTTAGAGAGGTGGATGGCGTTTGAGAGCATGTTCGAGAAGACGACTATGTGAGAGATGTCACAACAGTAACAAGAAGTTATGTATGTCCGGAGAGTGAGGAAATAAATATCATTGTTGCAAAAACAAGCCAGTTGAAGTTCTTTTGCATTCTTTGTCTAC